>NW_005197656.1:0-1530 GCF_000372725.1 Emiliania huxleyi CCMP1516 | reverse complement strand
AAGTGAGTTATGGATGTGTGAGAACGGTACGGGACACGAGGAGGCACGCGGACCGACTCGTCGGTGACTCTGCTGCACGCCGTTTCAGATTTTCTCAGCGTGAGCGAGACGTGGAAGAGTGCCACCGTCGGGTAGGACGGGTCGGCCCGGAGTATCAGAGTAGCCGTCGTGGTCGCGGCGAGCAGCGCCGGCCACTCCGGCGCTGCGTCGGCAACGTGGGATCATGTCCACCGCCACTTCGCGGTCGCAGCGCTGTTGTCGCCAGAAACGCCGCTAAGTACCTTTTCGGGCAAACCATCGAGCTGTATGTCGATTCCGACTTGACGGCGGCATGGAGGCATCACGTCTCCATGCCGCCGTCAAGTTGGAGCCAGTCTGCGGCGACCACAGCGCTCAGAAAGGTACATAGCCAGCTTTTCAGAGTCACTGGGGGATTTTGGGGCGCTGCCACCCCCTAGCTTGAGCACTTGAGCACTGGATAGGGTCGATTCCGCATGGTGCGGGACCCCTCGATCGTCTCGCCCTCCCTCACTGGTGTGTTCATCGGGGGGGGTCATAACAAACACGGTACAGGATCGAGGTGCACGCTGCTGAAGCAGTGTCGTCCCCCATCTCCCCGACGGCGATGGCGGTGTGACCGATCGAGCTACAAGAGGAGCTTGTTCAGCAGGATCCGAGTTAGACCAGTGCACTACCTCACTGGGCCTGAGATCACCAGAACGCTTCTCGTCACCGTCTCGGATTTGTGTGGGATCGAACCACTCCGGGATGGGCAAGCCCATCGTTCAGCTGTAGAGGGGGGACGATTCTGCACTACCCATGAGTTGGTTGGCCTCCTGCGTCCTGGCAGTAGTCTCTGCTCTGGCAACGTCTGCACCCGCCGAGAGCGATGTTCCGGGGAAAATGTTTACGTCGAAAAGCAAAATGTCGCTGCGAGTTTCCTACACACACGACTGGACACCGGGCTCGCAGCCAGCTCGCAGCCGGCAGCGCCAGAGAGAGCCAAACTGCCAGAGCGGAATGCGACGTACGACGGGGCGTTGCCTCTCGTCTCTCACCACTGCTCGCCCACGCGCCACGGGCCACGAGAGCCCTGGAAGAGCCCAGCTGGCATGTTCTATCGCCCGGGTGGCGGGCTGTCTGCATACAGACGTCTCGTCGCCATGGCTGACGCACGACTGGTCCGACGTGCGGTGGGAGTTTGACCTCAGACAGGCCGTCGGTGTCGGCGGGCTGACGGCGGCCGCCGGAATCGCGATTCGCTCTGCCAGCTGCCAGCAGCCTCGTGTCGCGGCTCTCACAGGTGCAGCTGCCAGCAGCCTCGTGTCGCGGCTCTCAGCGGTGGTGATTGGTCTTTGCGCCGTCGCTCGACGGCGTCACCACCCATCCGATCTGCGCAGCTCCTGCAGCTCCTGCAGCTCCTGCTGTCAGTCTTCTACTCTCACTCGCCGCGCGCGGATTGTGCGCCGCACCAGCAGGACACATGCTCATGCAAACAGTGCGAGAACTTGGTTGCGCCGCTTAGTGGCG
>NW_005197657.1:0-1530 GCF_000372725.1 Emiliania huxleyi CCMP1516 | reverse complement strand
TCGGCCAGCGAGGCGCTTTCGTCGGCCTCGGCAACACCGAGCCCGGCACGAGCGCGGACGTCTTCGGCCTCGAGCAGCGCGGCGCTGTCGGGGACGGCGACTTCAGGCCGAGCGACGGCGGCGGCTATGTGGCGTACAAGAAGGCGGACTACGCGCACGCCCGCTCGGACACCGACGTGCAGATGTACCTGTTCGAAACCTTCGGCGGGTGGTGCAACGCGGTCAAGCGGCTGTTCTACCAGATGAAGGACAAACAAGGTGCGTGCGCAACAAGCTCTCGAAGCGGCAGCACGAGGACGAGGCGAGCTGGTCGACGCGGTCGTGGCTGTCGCTGCAGGCCCAGCGCATGTCAGTCGCGCTGCAGCTCGCGGCGGCGGAAGAGATTGCGACCGAGCTCACAGGCTCGCCGCGGCGTCGGAGGACGCCGCCGTCGCCTAGACTCTCCTGCGTCACTACGTGCCTCCCCGTCTTTGTAGCCTGGCGTTTGTGCCCCGTTTGTGCCGCGTCCCGTGCCCCCGAGTTCATTTTATAACAACAGTACTATTAAAAAATGAAATATCGGCGTAAACGAATCGTGTGCCAGAGAATCGTCGGCACGGCCCACAGGTCTAGGCCCATGCTTGCTCTCGCGATGCTGGCAGGCAGCCAGCCGGCCGCCTCCTGCGATCGGCCGCTGAGAGCTTGCTACGATGCCATGGGCGGGCAAAGCTGGAAAAACGCGGCGGGGCGGTCGTGGCTCGACGCCAATATTCCGTGCTGCGAGAAGGCGTTTGTCACCTGTCACAAGGAAAAGGAGGAAATTCGCACGATCGCGTGGCGGAGCATAGCGGGCCTGATGGGCACCATCCCGCCGCAGCTTGGTCTCCTCACGAGCCTCGAGGAGATCAACGTCGAGAGGACAGACCTCTCGGGGACGCTACCAGACGCCCTCTTCTCTGCGAGCTCCGAGATCGAAAAGGCGCCTCTCCCCCCTGCCCGTACCCGCCGCCCAAGCGACATTGCTCCGCCCTATGAGCGGTGGGACGGTGCCAGCTGACGAGCCTCAAAGTGACGCTCACAGCGAGCGCCCGCCTCTCCCTTTGCGCGCAGCTCAGGATCAAGCGGACCTCCATCACGGGCACCCTCCCTCCCTCCCTCTTCCTCTCCGGCACACTCGAGAAGGTCGTTGCCACCCTCGCCGCCGCCGCCATCTCCACCGCCATCTCCACCGCCCTCACCTCCTCGCCTCCGCCGCCATCACCCTCGCCACCTCCACCCTCGCCACCTCCACCCTCGCCACCTCCACCCTCGCCACCGCGCCCTTAGGTCTCCGCAAAGAAGGCGGGCCTCTCGGGCACCATCCCACCCACGATCGGGATGGCGACGAAGCTTGAGGAGAGTCGCGCTGCCGCGCCGCGCCGCACCCTCCAGCAACCCACGCGCGGCCGCCACAACGACCCTTCGCCATCCCTTCCCTATCTCACAGGAGATCGACCTCGAAGAGAGCTACAACTGCGGCAAGAAGAGCAAAGATTGAAGAGGGAGAACTGC
>NW_005197658.1:0-1530 GCF_000372725.1 Emiliania huxleyi CCMP1516 | reverse complement strand
TGCTGGGTAGAATCATAGATCGTTCATCTCACCCTATGCGAGTATGGCTCCTGCCAGTGCACCAGAATTACAGATGTGTCTTCAGAGGCGGGTTTGTGCCTAATAACGGCAGTATTGGAGAAACCGGCGCGGAACCCAGCGACGCGTGCCGGTGAGGCCTTAAAAGAGGGACCCCCCGTGCCTGCAATCTCTTAAATGACAATTTGAGCCCCCAAACCTCCTCATCTCTTAAAGGTCTTAAAAAAATCCGGCCCTCAGAACCCTAGGGTACCCTAAGGGGCTCTTCTCACTTCTGTCTGGGTCCGGTGTGCCGTGCAGGCTTGATTGACCCCGTTGGGCCACGGTGACTAGGAAAGGGGAAGCAGAGTTACGCGGGGGGGGGGGGGGGCACATTGGGCTAAACCCCACCTGGCTTCCTCCCGCTAAATCACCAAGAGTTCTCTTGCACCTCGAAGCGCAGAAAGGCTGCCAACCTCCTCTCCCATCTGGCGCTTGCGTCGGGCAGCGTGGGCGCGGCATCCGGGACGGATGCGGGCCGCTGTCTCGCGGGATCGCTGGAAGCCGCTCGGCTCCCCACGCGCCGCCGAGCTGCGATGGCGCAACCGCAACGGCTGCCCCTCCTCGGCTCCCGCCCCGGGGCTGCCGAAATAGGTGCCCCGAGCCACCGTTTGCAACATCCGCGCGGATCGGCGGCGCTGCCGACGCCCCCCCGACCGGCAAACTCCATTGGAAGGGCGGTGGTGAAAGGAAGAGGCGCAAAATGTCGTCGTCGTCGCGCAGTTCCCTAGTGTCCGCTCGGCGGCCGGCGGCGGCCGGCGGCCAAGAATCCGGATTTTCGTCTCTCGACGCGAAGATATGGTCCCGAGTCTCACTACTCGCCCCTCCATCCTGTAGGTCCGGACCTTGCCTGCTCAGTAGCCGCGATGAATCGTCGCCCTCATCGTCCGCGGTCATCCTTTCAGCCTCAAACGGGCCAAACGACTGTCTCGCCATCAGCCATCTCGCCTCTCGCGGTCGCGTCACGCCTTCCCTCGTGCCGCGAGTAGGCGCGTGAGTGATGGCCCTGCCGCCAGGTACACGGCTACACCTCGGGACGCCGTGTTGAGACGGGTAGAGCCGCCCCGCGGGAGCGAAAGCCGCCTCGCGCGCCTCAGCCCGCCGGGCCCCTCGGCGGCCAGTGTGGGGTGGATACGGCGGTGATAAACCCCTCTGACAGCAGCGCCTCACGGCGTGGGCTGCGAGGTCACTCGGGGTGACCCAGGGGGCGGCGGGGGAGCACTATCCCGCCGGAGCAGCGGGGGATATTCCCGCTACTCGCTCGAGTTTGAGGTGCGCCGCGCCTCCCTGTGCTGCCTTCCCGGCTGCCCCAGCCGCCCTCACCGTCCTCATCCCCTCCCCCACCCGCTCGACGGTTAGCCAAGGCCTCTCCACCGCCGCGTCAGCTGTGGCCCCCACAGCCGCCGCTGTTGCTGCGGGGAATATGGGGCGGCTGTTGCGCCTATGACCTGCGGGCATTGCCCGGGCCGGGGG
>NW_005197659.1:0-1530 GCF_000372725.1 Emiliania huxleyi CCMP1516 | reverse complement strand
TCGGCCAGATCTCGGCCAAGTCTCGGCCAGGTCTCGGCGACGCTCGCAACGCGCAAGGCAACGCGCAGAGTCCAGCTCTCTCCTCCGTAAGAGAAGGCAACCTCGAGTGTGTGTACAGAGGTGGCCAGTGAGAGGGGGAGGGGGCTAGCGAAGGAGGGCGTTGGGGGCTGGTGCTGTCTCACTGTCTGACTCTCGCCGCTCGCCTGCCAGAGCGCGAGCGGCAGCAGCAGCAGGAACGCGGTGAGGAAGCGCGACAGCAGCCGCGTGTAGAGGAGCGGGATCGGAGACTTGAAGATGCGCTCGTTGGCGCCGGTCAGGTCGACCAGGACGGAGATTGAGGCATCGACACGCGCCGCCTAAGAGGGCGCACGGAGCATCACGGGCGAAGCGGCGAGGGGGGCGGCGGAGGCGGTGCGGAGGCGGTGCGGCAGCGGTGGCGAGGGTAGCGACGCCGGCGGGGTAGCGGCCACCAGCGCCAGGGGGGGCGGGAGGTGCCGCGGGTGCCGCGCGGGCGGTGCGGCCTGCTGCCCGTTCTGCTGCATCGACTTCATGTACTCTTCGTACGGGCTGAGCTGGTTCAGCGTGACTTTGCCAGCGCGCGGCGAGCCGAGCGGGGGGAGGCGCGCACGCGGCGCCGCCAGCCCAGCAGCATCCGGGATACTCGCTGCCGCGAGGAGCAGCAACAGCGCACGGCGGCCCATTGCAGACATCAAGACTATCACCAGCTCGATCAGCGCCCAGGGCGAGCTCACAAAGGGAAAAAAAACGAGCGGACAGTCCCTGGTCGTTTCCGCAGGCGAAAGGAGAAGACGAAAAACCGCGGCCCAAGCTCTCGACGGCTAACACCACACTTCTCCCCTAAAATCCCTGTGTGGTGGCGGCGTACCGTCCTCCCATCCCTCCCTTGGGTTGTCTGGTTTCTTTCTTTCTTTTTACAGGTGCGAACTGGCGCGTGTTAGCACTAGGAAAAGAATTTTACGCCAAGGAAAAGAAATGTTTTTTTCGTTTCCCGTTCGAGTGGCGGGCCATCCCGCTTGCGGGATGGCTTAGCGGGTTCGAGCCGTCACACATTGGCTGCCGGGGTGTCGCGGGGGAGGGTGACTGCACCAAAACCCGCGAAGAATTGAGAAGGGAACTTGAGATTGGCCTGCGCCGCATTTAGTTATAGTGTCCAGTGGTCGAATTGTGTCGCGTGCGCCGAGAAGCGGCGCTCGGACCGTGAGCGCGCGCCGATCGCCGACCGCAGCCCATCCCCAGCTAGTTTAGTGGGTCTGCGATGCTTGCCTGGAAGGCTTCTTGGGGGGTGGCTTCGGCGACTACTCGGAGCTGCGCAGCGGCTACGTTGCGCCGTATTCGAGTAACCCCTGGATAGGTCGCTCGCGCGACCTCTCCTGGATGCGCAAGGGGCCCATTGGGGTCACGCGGAGGGAGGCGCTGTTAGCGGCGGAGGAGGCGAAGGCGGCCGCGCGGGCGGCGGAGAAAGCGGCGCGTGCGGCGGAGGGGGGGAAGGGCGGCGGCCGCGGGCGGCAG
>NW_005197660.1:0-1530 GCF_000372725.1 Emiliania huxleyi CCMP1516 | reverse complement strand
GTGGGGAGGTGTGGGGAGGTGTGGGGAGGTGTGGGGAGGTGTGGGGAGGTGTGGGGAGGTGTGGGGAGGTGTGGGGAGGTGTGGGGAGGTGTGGGGAGGTGTGGGGAGGTGTGGGGAGGTGTGGGGAGGTGTGGGGAGATGTGGGGAGGTGTGGGGAGGTGCGGGGAGGTGCGGGGAGGTGTGGGGAGGTGTGGGGAGGTGTGGGGAGGTGTGGGGAGGTGTGGGGAGATATGACTGTCAGGGCTCGGCGGAGCGTCAAAGGGGCGGGCGGGCGGGCGGCGGCGGGCAGCGGCGGCGGGCAGCGGCGGCGGGCAGCGGCGGCGGGCAGCGGCGGCGGGGGTGGGCGGCGGCGGCGGGCAGCGGAGAGTGGGTGGCGGGTAGTTGGGCGGCGGGCGGCGGGTAGTTGGGCGCGGGTAGTGGGCGACGGGTGGCGGCGGCTGGCGGCGGTGGCGGGCGGCGGGCGGCGGTGGCGGCGGTTGCCTGGGAGACGCCCATCATCTCGGGCACGAGCTTGTTGAGGTCTGCGCACTTGTAGGAGAGGCACTGCTTGTTGCCCGCGCTGTCGAAGGTCTGCAGCGCCGATTCGAACGCCTTGTACTCCTTCTTGGTCGCCTTTTGCGTGAGCGAGAAGGAGCGAACGCACACGACGGGCTGGCCAATCAGCGACGTGAACTTGAGCCGGATCTGCGCCTTGACTTCGGTCTGGTCGTGGAGGGACGGGTCGTTGATGAAGGCCTGCCCCGACTTGCAGTTGGGCGGCAGGTCGCCGGTGCAGGCCATTTTCATCGCCTCGATGACTGTCGTCTTGCCGCAGCCATTCTTGCCGACGATGAGCGTCAACGGCTTGTCGAACTGGATGACCTGCGCCGAGTTGGGGCTGTACGAGCGGATGCCACGGATCGAGAGCTTCTCTATCGAGGTCATCCCGTTCTCCAGCAGGTCCTGACGGACTCTGGACTGTGGGGAGCGGCCGCTCTCGCGCCAACGGGGAGAAAAAAGAATTTAAACATCCCTACTCCAAGTGCTCCAAGTGCTCCAACTCTCTCTCACAGCACACAGGCTCGACACAGGTACGAACTGGCGCGTGCTAGTACTATCACCGGCACACCACCGGAGCCGCCTAAGCGACTCCGTTAAGAACGGCAATGCACTTCGCTCCGTGCACAATGCCGCTGTCCCCGCACGCTAGCTCGTTCACCGTCTGCCACGCCACGGCGGTGTGGAGAACGACAGACAAGCGCTGCATCTGCAGCCCGTGCCAGTTCTTGGTGGTCCATGTGACCTCATCGAGGTGCTGAGCGTGCGAAAGTTTGTTACTCAGCTGGTCCGCCGCCTGCCGAAGAATTCTGCGGACGCCGTCCCCGAAGCCGCCGAACGTCTCGAAGTCGAGCAAACGCAGGTCGCAATTCTTCTCCCGCGCGAACCGGTAGTCGCCCTTCTTGTAGGGGGCCGTCACAGGTGCCCCCGCCTCCGCCTCCCCCTCACTCTCCCCCTCCGAGAAAAAAGAATTCACAGCCTCCGCCTCATGCA
>NW_005197661.1:0-1530 GCF_000372725.1 Emiliania huxleyi CCMP1516 | reverse complement strand
TGCTGGACGCGTGCTGCACCTCAAAGAACTTGGCGCTCTTTGCGGACGTTGAGCGTGAGTGCCATCGGCGACTCGCCTGGGGCCGGCATGTCCCTGAATCTATCGGCGCCCGGCTCGGACCGCTTCTGGGACCCTCCCAGCCACGCTGGACGGCCCTGCGGCACGTCTTGCCCGGGCCTGAACCGAGTGGATGGATGGTTCAGATTCGAGGCGAGGGCTGTGAGGTTCTGATGAGTTGTGAGTTCCGCCGTTCTGTACATTCCTATTCGAGTAGAGTCGAGCTTCAGTCTTCGAGGGGAACTTCCGAGTTGTCTTGTTGTATCCCGACCGCGCGCTGCACAACGCATCAATGGCGATGCTGGTGCGCCGTGCCCAGGGCCTCGACCTGCATCTGTCGTCGACGAACGCGACCGGCTACACGGGCGTGTCCCGCCGTGCTGGGAAGCAGACAAATCAATTCGAGGCGCGTCTGGGCAACCCAACAAGGGCATTCATCGGATCGTTTCCCACCGAGACCAGTGTTTACTTTACGGCCCTTTCCCTGCGAACGCGCACCCCCGGGGCTAGGGCTCTCTAGCCCGTAACCCGATCCCGATCATCCGGCCCGCTGGGTGCGCTTCTGAGCTCCCCGGCCCTGGATGTGAGGTTGATAACTGCACTCCAAGTGCTCCAAGAAGAGAGATAGGAAGAGGCAGACGCCCAAGGGTGGGCGACGGCTAGCACCACGCTCCTCCTCCTTAAAATCCCTGTGTGGTGGCGGCGTGCCGTCCTCCCATCCCCCTCCCTTGGGTTGTCTTGTTCTGTCTTTTTTAGAAAGAAACTGCTAAAAAGAAATAAATACAGCAGTCATCTCCAATAAAATTTTTCTTTTCTGGTGTGCCGGTGTGTGTGCCAGTCCGCGCCAGTCTGCGCCCTGTTGTCGTGCCAGTGTGCTGTGAGAGAGGCTGACTGAGGGAGGGTGTAGAGGATGTAGAGTGTAGAGCGCTGTAGAGCTGTAGACCGATGTAGAGCGCTCTGGAGCGCTGTAGAGCTGTAGAGCTCTACATCCGGCGCGTGACGATGCGCCTCCGTTGTAGAGCGATGTAGAGGCGCTCTACAACGTGAAATCTCTACAACAAACTCTACATCATAAGCGGCGAACGAGGCACGGTGGCTCTCCGACATGAGGCGCGTTGCACTTGCCAGTGCTGCCCTGGCCTTCTGTCTGCCCGCCCAATGGGTAGGAGGTGCCTCTGCTGCTATGGCATGCCTCACGGCTGCGACTGGCCGGCGCCTCGGCGCGTCAGCTCGGCTCGGCGTAGCGATAGTGGCAAGCGCAACTCGCCTGGACTCAACGCTCAGCCAGGGAGCTCCCGCACGCGCTGGCGCGAGGCATGGCGCATGCAACGCGCAGCAATGCTCGCCTCGCCTCACGCAAATGCGACCGTCCTCGCAGCCGACAGTCTCCACCGCCTGCTAAAGAAGCACCTCCCTTTGCGATCGACAGAATTCTTTTTTTGCTTGTGCACCAGCTAGCTAGGCGCGCTGGCC
>NW_005197662.1:0-1530 GCF_000372725.1 Emiliania huxleyi CCMP1516 | reverse complement strand
GCGCCGAGGGGGGCGGCGGAGGCGGTGCACCAGCGGTGGGGAGGGTAGCTACGGCGGCGGGGTAGCGGCCAGCATCGCCAGGGGGGGCGGGAGGTGCCGCGGGTGCCGCACGGGCGGCGGCGGCCGTGCCGGTGATGGCGCCTGGTAAAGGGGAGGCGGGTCTGAGAGGCGGACGCGCGGGCGGGAGAGGTGAGTGAGACCACGCACGCGGCTGCGGTCGCGTCGCGCCGTGCGGGAGGGGCGCCGGCGCAACCACGGCGGCAGCCGAGGCGGCTCATCGCGCCGTACAGAGGCTCCGGGGAGGCGCGCGGTGCGGCGGCGCACCGGTGGATCGCCGCGGCAAAGTGTAGCCGAGGCGGGGCGGCAAGCGCCCGAGCCGGCCGTTGGGGCGGCGCCGACGCCGCCCAGGATGCCGTGGGCCGATGGTGCGGAGAAGCGGCCGCTCCCCCTCTCGGGGCGGCCGCAAAACCTGTGCAGCAGCAGCACGCCGAGAACGCGCCTGCGGGGGGTGAGGTGCCTAATGTGAGATTGCGGCCGCCGCCGCGGTTATTTTCTCCGTCCATTTTGCATGTGCCTTGGGAAGGGGGTGCAAGCACACCTCCGCTACTCGGAATATAGGGTCGTCTGACTCGATCGCGAGCGAGCGCGGGTAGACGGTGGCGTCCGCAAAGCGACGGCTCGCGCGCGACCGCGGGCTTGCGCGTCGGCCGTGCGCGGGCAGAGGGCGCGGAGGGGCGAGCGGTGGCGGTCGCTCGCCCGGGCAACCCGCGCGCGGGCGGCGCGCCGCAGCGGGGAGCGCCCAGGGGCGCGGCGCGGCTGGCTGCGAGCGGGCGCTTGACATCGTTTTTGAGGAGAGATAGCCCAAAAATATACCCCCGGATAGAGCACACAGTGACGTTTCATCGTCGACTTTGCCCGAGTGGTAAAATGCAGTTCGGTAAAAGTTGGCCGAATGGTGTGGGGGAAACAACAAACACGGAAAGGGCGGCTCCAATAGCTAGAGGTCAACATCCTCTCCGGCTGAAACAATGTGAACGTGATCTGGTCCTCACGGGGTTGACCCGTTCCTCCATCCAGATCGAGACGGACTCCGTGAAGGGCCGAGCTGCGAGCAATAATTCTTTATTAATATTATTAATTAATGCTTTTTGCACGGCTGATACCCCCCTCCCTCCCTCCGCGCCCATTCCCTGCCCCCTCCTCCCGCCACGCGCTCCGTCCAAGCCCTCTCCGCTCTTGCACAAAGGAATTGGACGATTAAGAGCGGCCGCACACTGCTCGGGATCCCCCCTGCTCTTCCAAGCCCGTCCCTGCTGTTAGGGGGGGTCTGAACCCCTCCGGCATCAAAGCCCTTCTGCTTGGGGGGGGGGGCCCCGCACCCCCCCTTGCGCCAACCTTTTGTTCGCGGCAAGGGCCACGCCCCCCCGCTTGGGGGAACGCACCGTTCCAAGGGGGGAGCCCCCTCCCAGGCTTTTCTCGGCTTTCCGGTATAAGGATCGCCCGCCCCCACCCGGCAGAGTGTTTTCCCCG
>NW_005197663.1:0-1530 GCF_000372725.1 Emiliania huxleyi CCMP1516 | reverse complement strand
AGCGCCCGCGCCTCGCGCACGCACTGAGCTCGCCGCCAGCGCTCGAGCTCGAGAGGCCGCTCGCTCGCGCACCGCTCGCAGGCGCCTCGGCGCGACGCGGCAAAAAAGACCTGGCTCGCCTCGCCCTCGTCGCACACGGCGCAAAGCAGCGGTCGGAGGCGGTTGACGAGTGCGCGGAGCGGCCGGTCGCCCGCACCGCCCGAGACGACGAGGGCCGCAGCGGCCTCCTCAAGCCACGCTTCGAGGTCGTCGCCGCTGTCACAGCCGAACCTGTCGACGCGAGCGATCCAGCTTCTGAGCGAGTGACGCCACACCTCGTCCGGAAGGCCACCAATGACGAGCGAGAGACGGGAGAGGTCCTCGACGGAAAGGCTGGTGCACAGGTGCACGAGCGCGTCGGCCGGGAGAGTGAGCAGCGGAGGGAGCGGCGGAGGGGGATCGTCGCCGGGCGAGAGTGTCGGCGGCTCAGACAGACTACAGCGACTGCCGAAGAGGGCGCGGAGGAGGTCCATCGACGCAGTCGGTCAAGCCAAGGGGGGGCTGGGTGGCCGCGGCTGCGGCTGCGGCTGCGGCTGCGGCTGCGGCTGCGGCTGCGGCTGCGGCTGCGGCTGCGGCTGCGGCTGCGGCTGCGGCTTAGGCTCAGGGCGCTGGCGCGCGTCACGAGCGGCTGTGTCTGCGGCTGCCCCGGCCCAGGGGCCCATTACAAGAATTCGAAAGAGATCAAGCGCCTGCTGTTAGATGGCTGGGCGCGCACGCGCACGCGCGCGCGTCGCGCGCCACGCGTCGCTCCGCGAGGGCGCGCGCCAACCGCGATTCGAACCGGGGCCAAAAGGCGCCTGGAGCGACCGCGGTCCGGTCGCGCCACCGCGGCTGCGGGGCTGATAGAGCAGGCCGGCTGCGGCTCCTGATGTACCTCCGCTTTTGGGTGGCGGTCGCGCGCTGCCGACGGCGCTCGCCGGCGCTACGGCGCTCGCGGCGCGCTCGTGGCGTTCAGGGGGGGTTCGACACGCAACAGCATACGCACACACACACACACACACACACACACACACACACACACACACACACACACACACACACACACACACACACACACACACCACACACCACACACCACACCACACACACACCGCACACACGCGTGTCTGTGGCGACGGCCTTTACCCTCCCTGGCCTGAGGTAGGTGGCGGCCGAAGTCGCGGCCCGCTGGGGGGTGGCGGTGCAGGTGGAGGGGCGATCGCTCAAGGCGGAGAGCGGCTCGTCGTGCCGCCAGCCACCGCCAGCCACCGCTAGTCTCGGGTAACCTCGGGCGATCTCCTCGCAGGTGGACCGGTCCGTCAAGCCGTACGACCTGCAGGCGCTGCGCTCGTTTGATTGAGGCGTCGCGGCACGAGAGGAGCGGAGCCGGCTGGTCTAGCGCCGCCGGCTTGTACAGTGCCGCCGGGTCGGTATAGCCCCATGCGGAGCCGTAAACGGCGAGAGGCAGAGCGCGGGGGGCTCAAAGTCGCGAGATAATTGACGCGAGATTCT
>NW_005197664.1:30376-32073 GCF_000372725.1 Emiliania huxleyi CCMP1516 | reverse complement strand
CAAACATGACACCAAAAATGGACTCGCGAGGGGTGCGGATTCGAGCCTATGCCCAAGGACGCGCCCCTTTAAGACTAGGGAGAAGCCGTGCAGTGCCTTGATAAGTCTCTGGCCGAAGTGGCGGACGCCTTCCGAGCGGGGCGGGGTCTGCCCGTCGGGTTGCTGCCCTAATCCCACCAGGGGTTGTCTGCTCTATTTATTTATTTAGAAAGAGGCAGACGCCCAAGGGTTAGGGTGGGCGACGGCTAGCACCACACTCCTCTCCTTAAAATCCCTGTCTGGTGGCGGCGCGCCGTCCTCCCATCCCTCCCTTGGGTTGTCTGTTTTCTTTCTTTCTTTTCTTTCGGGGCACGCACTGTTAGTGTGCACTAACACAGGCAAAAGAGAAAGGCCGCTGAAGGAATAGCGAAAGAAAGAATTTAACAAGACCAACTATCTCACAGCAGCCCCAGAGACAGGCGCTCGCGACACAGGGGGACTGTGTGGCGCGTGCTCCACGCACTAACATAAGGCACACCGAAAGAAAGAAGAAAAGGGCCTGTGGAGAGGAGTGTGGTGCTAGCCGTCGCCCACGGGCTCCTTGGGCGTCCGCCTCTTCCTATACCTCTCTTCGCAGTCTCTCTCTCGGGCGTATTTTGGGAACAACTGTTACGAGAGTCACCCAGCTCGAGGGTTGCTCAGACTTTGGGACGAGGCCTGGACGAGGGTTGGGCAGAGGGCGCACCTCATGTGCGTCGGCGCGCCGCGGCGCCGGCGAGCGTGCCATCGATTACAAGTTCACACAAAAACACAACCACGGACCCAAGACGCACAAGCTCAGACAGTCGAGAAAGGGATAGACCGCAACGACAGTCAGAAGTCAGCGCTGGGTCCCAGGGCACGCGGTTTTACGGAGCTCCAAGAGACCTCGAGAAAAAGAAAGAAAGAAAGCAGACAACCCAAGGGAGGGATGGGAGAACGGCACGCCGCCACCACACAGGCAGGGATTTTAAGGAGAGGAGTGTGATACGCTAGCCGTCGCCTCGAGAAAGAAAGAAAACAGACACGCCAAACGAGGGATGGGACGAGGACAGGGTCCCCACCTGCACGAGCAGGATTTTGGAGCGGCCTCGAGAATGCGTGCGAGTCGACAGACCAAATTCTTCTGCACTGCCGTACGCAAGCCGCAGACTCTCAGATCCCGCTTGGGTGGTGGTGGCACGCGAGATCGTCGCAATGCAAGGCAGCAGCAGCCCCGCTCGAACGGACCGCACCGCCGAGTTTTTTGGCATCGCCGACGTTCGTTGCCAGCAGCGCGGCCGCCCACCCTCGTCCAGGCCTCGTCCGCAGCGCACCGCCTTTGGCGCCTCGAGCTCACGCGTCGGGCAGGAGCCGCGCCGACTCTGCAGCACCGCCGAGTCGCCCTCCCAACACCACCGAGCTCGTTTACACTAGGCGCTTCACGAGCTCGATGGCCGCGTCGTGCGCCTCAGCAAGCTGGCGCGCTCGCTGCACAAAGCTCGTCACCGCCACCGCTCAGCGGATCGCTCCTCCCGCCGCGGCGCAGGCGAGCAAGACGAGCCTCTTCGACGACCCGGCGCTTGAAATCGCCGAGATCTCGGGCCTGATCAAGCAGCACCTCGGCCGCGTCAGCGGCAGCATCGAGGCGCTCGCGCGCAGCGGCCGGCCCGCCGGCGCGCAGTTTGCGGCGCATGCCG
>NW_005197664.1:26555-29683 GCF_000372725.1 Emiliania huxleyi CCMP1516 | reverse complement strand
AGGCCCCGGGGTTGGCGGTCCCAATTAACATGGGGGGTTTTAAGGGGGGCGCCCCGGGCAGGGGCGGGCACCAGGGCCAGGCCTTTTGGAACCCGGGCTTGGGCCAGCACCCCCAGGAGGAAATTTCCCAAATCCAATCCCCCCTCGGGGAGGTGGGGGCCATGTTCCAAAAGTTCCCCTCCCTCTTTTCGGAACAGGGAAAAATGGGGCGCGCCCCCCCTTTCGCCACCTTTGGGCCCCCCCTCCCGGGTTTGGGGCTTTTGGGATTGCCCCCCCCCCCCCCCCCCCCTTGCCGCCTCTGGGGCGAGCGCGCCGGCCCGCCCTCTCGCCTCAGGTGCGCCGGATCGACCTCGACACCGAGGTGGCGGCGACCAACGTCGAGCAGGCGCACATACAGATCAAAAAGTTCCAAAAGCACATCTCGGGCAACCGCTCCCTGATCATCAAGTCGTTCCTCGTCCTCTTCTTCTTCATAGTGCTCTTTGGGACCGTGCTCCGGTGAGGCGAGATTTGCACTGGTTGCCGCGACAGCCCTAGGTGTCTTTCTCTTATTTCGTTGTATGTGGCTCTTACTAACTCCTAAAAAAAAAATTGCTAACGCGAAAAACCGGCACACCAATCTCCCTTCCTCTCCCTATCCTTTCTTGGAGCTCTAGAGTCCACACCCCCCTGCCCCGGGATCGCGTACAAGCTGAGGCTACCGTAGGCCACACTAGCGTCGCTGGGGGTTCCCTGCCCTAGATGGGAAGCTGGCCGCTGATCCGAAGACCGACTGCACCAGGGCGCCTAGATATACTCAAGGTGAGCGAGGGTGAAGTTACGCCTTAAATGCCTGTCTCTCTACTGTGGACCTTACTCCGAGCTCGACGGCTCCTCCTATTCCCCCACCCCCCCTCCCCCCCCACTCTCTCCGAGTAAGGGCGTGCGCTACGTCCCCAAGGGGGGGGGGACGTGGGGGGGAGGTGTGACTTTTAGGTTGTAGCGTTTGGGTTTTTGTGGGGCACCCAAACGGTTTCGGTTTTCCTCCTTGGTGCCCCGAGTAGAGCGCGATCTCCCCTGGAGTCTGTCGCGCCCGTTCTGTCTAAGCTCGAGGTTCAACCTTCCAGTTGATCCTTATCGGACTGGTGAGGTCTGCCTAGCCGTCGTAGTGTAGTGCCTGGGGTGCGTCTGCGTCGGTGCTACACACACTCGGCAGGACGCTGCTGTAAATCGTTGCTGCTGGTCGTCTCGCTGTTTGAGTTTGTTAAACGATTCCTTTCGCCATGGTGTTTTTTCTTTTTATGCTTATGGCAGTAAAAAGAAACGGAAACGTGTGCGGCAGGCGCGGGCTCGGTCGATATCCCATACTTCGACTCCCATCTTCACTGCTGCGGTGTGTGCCCGGGGAGGCGCGGCGGCGGGGTGGATTGAGAAGGTCTCAGAATGCAGAGAAGCTGCAGGCGTGCAGAGGCGCGCGCTGCAGTTTCTCTGATCGGGCTGCTGGCGGTGTGCGCGAGACGGCGTGGTGAGGCGTGAGGCAGGCTATTGTTGTGGGGTGCGGGCTGCGTCTAAGCGTATGCGTGCACATGGTGCTGTATGCTGTGTGTGCAGGCAGGCTGACAGGCTGTGCACAGCAGACTGGGCGGATGAGCGAGCGCGCGTGCGGGCGTGCGTGCGCGCCTGGGCCTGCGCGGTGCCGTCGCACTCGCGGCGCGTCCTAGTACAGCCGCTTGTGGGATGCCAGAAGCAGTCTGCAGAGCCTGCACAGGGCGCAAAAAGGCGCAGGTGTGCTGGTGAGGTGTGCTGCGGCGCGCGCGTCGCGGCGTGAGTGGATATGCGGCTTGCTCTGGTGGTGCGAGGGGCGCGCAGCTGGTGCGGGCGGCGCGGGACGGCCATGGGGCGCCAGCACAGGGCAGACGCACATGGCACAGCTCTGAAATGGCGCTGCGCGTGTTTGCGTGCGCGCGGGGACGTACGCGCAGTTTTCACGCGGTGTGCGTGGAGAAGGGCATGAGAGGCGCCGGCCGCGCGTGTGTTGTCGTGTGGGAGTTCGGAGTATGCCCGGAGGGCGGGGTGGTTTAGGGCGACTAGACTTCGCACTGGCGCCGGAGGCCCCAGATATGAAGAAAAGTACTCTTACTAACTCCTACCCGGAGGCATACAGTGCTGCTGGTAGAGCGAGGCTGCGGTGAGCGCGTTGCCGTTGGCGCGGGACAGGACCGAGGACCCTCTACGCTCTAGAGCCGTAGCCTCTTAGGGGACCCCTAGCGCCTAGGCGGTGACCGGTGTAGGCGCTAGGGTTCTGAGGGCCGGATTTTTTTAAGACCTTTTAAGAAACGAGGAGATTTGGGGGCTTAACTTGCCATTTAAGAGATTGCAGGCACGGGGGGTCCCTCTTTTATATAAGACCGTTTAAGAAAATCGGCCTCGCCGGGGCATGCGTCGCTGGGTTCCGCGGACCGCGCCGTTTTCTCCAACACAGACTGCCGTTATTGGGCACAAGTCCGCCTCTGAAGACACATCTGTAAGTCTGGTGCACTGGCAGGAGCCATACTCGCATAGGGGGCGCGTGCCAGCTGACTGTAGCCAGCTTCCCGGCCTCCGGCGTCTACCGGGAGCCTCCCGGACCATCGACCTCGGGAGCTCTCCCGAACCGTTTAAGCGTTTAAGACCGTTTAAGGAATCGGCGGCCCAGGCAGCCTTAAAATGGGCCATGGCCCGCTTTAAGCCGTTTAAGCCGCAGGCGCCCCAGGGCCCACCCTTTTAAGCCTAGGGGTCCCCTAAGCGAGGACCGGGAGCGCTCGCTGTCCCCACAGAGATGACAGCGATTACTCGTTTTATCCATGGCTTTAATCTGATCATTTTTTCGCACCTCCACCTCTGCTGTGTGGGTGTGTGGGCTGCTCACCCGCTGCGAGGGCGCTGCACACACCACAGACACGATAGGAACTACAGGGATATATCCTCAGCAGAAAGCCGTGTGTCCTCCCCCCGCGCGCCCCCCACTGCACTGGCGCCATCGACCGCAGCAGGCCCCGTGCAGGCCACCAGACTGCAGTAGCGCATGCCTGGCAGCGGCCGTCCATGAACGCCTTCGTCTCTCAGGCCGGCTCCCGCCATGGTGTACCTCATTTGTAGGTACTTTTAGC
>NW_005197664.1:5739-26164 GCF_000372725.1 Emiliania huxleyi CCMP1516 | reverse complement strand
TCGTTAGCCGCATATCTCGTTGTCGCTCATATACAAATCATGTGTCACGCTAAGCTTGGTAGCGCAGCCTGCTAAAGTAAAAAGGTAAAAAAAGGGAAAAACACATCTCGCGCTTCGCGTTCCCCTCCGACGCTTACAAGACAGTCTTCAGTCCGATTGCATGCACCTCCCTATGTAAAACGTCCCGCAGCTCCCGCCGATCTCCCGCTAACGGAGATCTTAACCCACCTGTACCCCAGCTGTACCCTCTCCTTATCTATGGATGGATGGAATTCCTAGCCGGTGGGTTGGGTGAGTGGCGGCGGCTTTTTGGCGTTTCATTTTGTTGGCACGTTTCATGCGCGCTCCCCCACCCAACACCCCTATACCCGCCTCGACTACCCTCCGGGCAGCGCGCCATCCAGATGGCCGCCCCGACACTTCCGGCGCGGAGTGGAAGGTGTAGTGCGAGTGGGTGGACGCGTGGGAGGTGCCGTACGGCGTGTGGTCAATGGACCCACTGGCGAGAGTGCGCTTGTTTAACAGGCGCGCCAGGCATGTGCCCAAAGAAGATGTTAATCAGGCGGAGCACTTGGAGCACTTGGAGTGCAGTCGGTAACCTCACACCCAGGGCCGGGGAGCTAAGAAGCGCACCCAGTGGGCCAGATGATCGGGGTCGGGTTGCGGGCTAGAGAGCCCGGGCCTGGGTTTGTTGTTTTGTGTCTGAAACGAACTCCACACGCCACCCCTCCCGCTGGGCCCCCCCACATGCCCAATGCGCTCCGCTGAGCGCCTTACTCGCCTGCCGCTGGCGGAGCAGCGGCCTGCAGCGTGGCCCTCCTCCTGTGCGCTGCCAGTCAAGCAGCATGCAATGACCGCCTCAGCGGAAAGCCTCGTTCGCACGCAGCCATCGCCGCACTCCATGGTCCGTGCTCAGACAGCGGGAGCGTGCCGACAGCGAGCGAGCCCCACGGTGCGAGGCGCTCAGTTCAAGTGCGCTTCGCGGCAAGCGGAGTGCGAGCGCTGCGCACTGCTCTCGACCAAGCTGCAGAGGAGCAACCGCGCGCTGCGGGCAGCGCAGGAGGAGAGGGGCCAAGCCCTCGCCATGCTGTATCAAGCGCAGGACTGCTCTCCTCCCGCCCCCGTCCTATCACCTTCACCAATTCAATTCACCGTGTGCTGTCGACCCTTCAGGCGGAGGACGTGAGGGGCGGCGCTCAGCGGCCAGCAGAGGCGTCTCCAAGCCGGCCAGAGCTGACGCGCCGGCATTCGGCAAAGGCGGCACAGGAGCTGGCGGCGGCAAAGGCCGAGGCCTCAGACCTACGAGAACAGGTGGCTTCGCTGTTTGCGCGGGCAGAGCTGCTTGAGACAAAGCATGCGGCCAGGGAAGCGGAGCTCCGGCAGCGCCTGGTAGCGTCGGAAGGCAAGTCCTCGCGCCTGCAGCTTGCGCTCCAAAGCTCAGGTGCTCACGGGCGGGCGTCGCGTGAGGAGCACGAGCAGGCCAAGAGGGCGGCAGAAGAGGCGCGGCGAGCGCAAGAGCACGCAGTCAGCTGCGATCTCGAGCGCTTGGCGGCTTCCCTCGTCGAGACGGAGGAGCGGCTGCGCCGCAGCGAGGAGGAGCGCGAGCGCACAGCTTCCGAGGTGCTCTCCGCACGTGAGGAGGCCGACCAGGCTGCCCGCGCGCTGGGCGAGGCGAGCGAGGCAAGGGCGCGGCTGGAGGCCCAAAGCAAGGACAGGATCCTCGAGCTCGCCACCACCAAGGCGGCGATTGAAGCCGAGCACGTCGCGCAGGTCGCATCGCTGCAAAAGCGGCACGAGGCTGAGCTGGAGATAGAAGTGCATAAGGCCGTGCGGCGAGCGGAGGCGGAGGCGCAGGCGGCAGCCGCCGCGGTGGCGGCTGAGACGGAAGCGGCGGCGGCACGGCGGCACGCCGAAGACTTGCTAGGTTCGGTGCGCGTCGCCGTGCTGGCGCCGTGCGTTCGCCTCGTCGTCAATGATCACGAGGCTCTCGCCGCCGCCTCCGCTTGCTCTGTGTCCCCTGGGCCTCCCCTGCCCCTTGCTTCCCCTGCCCAGCCCCGCGGCCTCCTGCTGCTACGAGGAGGGGCCACCCCTCATGTGCCCCTTTAGGCATTGCGGATCGGCAGTCCCACCCAGGTCGATTTTGATGCGCTCGCTCGCATGATTGAGGCGGAGGTGCTTGCGCGCTGGACTCGACTCTGCGGCGTGCCGAGCGATCTTCCGGCCGACGCTCAGTTGGCTGCAATGCGCGACGGAAGCCTCTTCCCTCACATCCTCCTGGAGGAGCACATGCAGAGGGTGACCGAAGAGGTGAGTGGGCGGCTGTTGAGAATGATCCACGCCGCATAAAACGGCCTCACGATATTCACGTATCAGTCGGGAGTGTGGAATATGTGTCTTCTGTGTGCGCTTTTATCATTTGACTCATCTTGCTTAGCAGTACGCAACACCACGCATCACACGACACAATAAGTCACAAGTCACACACAACTCACACACAAGTCAAGCAGTCGAAAGCAGGGGTTTGAGAAAAGTGGCGACGTCCGACGAAGCAATGTCGCTAATGCATCGTGGGCTGCCGCGCGGACCGTGCTGACGGCGGGCTGTCCTGCTGCTGCTTGGAACAGCACGGGAAGGGCGGGCAGTCGGAGCGGTGTAGCTCGTGCTGGCAGTACTTGTGAGTCGGCGAGCCGTCGAAGCCCGAGTAGAGGAAGAGGGCGACGTGCGCGCAGATGATCCAGTACCCTTTCGCGAGGCGCACGTCCAGCATGAGGCACGTCTCCTGGCCGTACCTCTCGCCGAGCGGCCCGCACAGGCCGGGCGAGTTTTCGACGGTCAGCAGGTTCTTCGACACGGGGCCGAAGGTGACGTTGAGCAGCGGCACGGCCACGAGCAGCACCTCGAGCGCGTAAAAGATGGAGGCGTTGCGGGAGAGCTCGTGCAGCATGCGCAGCACCTTGGTGGGCAACGGCAGCAGCAGCAGCATCAGCTGCGTGCTGCAGCGCACCGCCGGCCCGATGACGCAAAAGACGAGGTACGTCGTGTACATGAGCGCGCGGTTGAAGCCGCCGAGCTCGTAGATGATGCCCGAGAGCGACCAGATCGAGTACTCCTCGTCAAAGTCGAAGCCGGTGTCCTTGAGCAGCGCGGGCACCGAGCCGGTCACCTCGCGCGTGAAGCAGGGCGTGAACATGCCGTACGCGAGCATCGCGCTGGTGAGGAGGCAGATGGTGGAGTGCCACGCCCACTCGCGCGTCACCGGGAAGGGCTTGGCGCCGCCCAGCACCGTCATCTGCCTCTTGATCTTGCGCTCTATCCGGATCTCGCGCGGCGTGCGCGTGTCCTTCGCCGGAGAGAAGATCCCGACGGCCGTCTTGGTCTTCTCCTCCAAAAAGTGGACCGAGCCGGCCAACCGCCTCCGGAGTCCGCTCGGCGTCTCGGGGATCGGCGTCCTCGTCGCCGTCCCGGCGTCGAGCGCGGCGGCGGGCGCGGCGGACGACGAGCCCGCCTCGTCGCCCGGCGTGTCGACCTCGACCGACACGTGCCCCAGCGGCGCCACCTGCCGCACCCCCCCCTCCGCCTCCCCCCCCTCCGCCTTCCCGCCCGCCCCCTCTGCCGGCGGGCTCGGTGGCGGAGTCGGCACGCCGCGCCCGCGGAAGCCGGCCGCGTCCTCGTCGAACGCGTCGTCGTCGTCCGACTCCTCCTCGCCGGAGTCGTACCCGTCCCAGCCCTGCGGCAACGAAGCACAGGCGAGGCGTGGCTCATAGGGGCGCGGTGGGCGCGCACGGACGCGGGGCGGCGGGCGGCGAGTCTGCGCCTCGGCGTGATGGTCGACGACCCCCTCGCCGCGCCCCTCGAGCCGCTCGACCACGATCGAGACGATGAGCGAGAGCATGACAGCGATGCAGAAGGAGTACATGGCGACCATCCCCTCCATCTGCACGCCGGCGTGCAGCGTCGAGACGAGGTCGGGGTGCACCGCGTCGAGCGCCTCGCCGATCACCTTGCCGAGGTTGGCGCAGCCGCTGGCACACGCGGCTTGCCCCATCCGGTCGGCAGGGTCCTTTGCCATCTCCGCCTGTGGGGGCGGGTGAGGGGGGCGGGTGAGGGGGGCGGGTGAGGGGGGCGGGTGAGGGGGGCGGAGAGAGGGGGGGCAGAGGTGAGAGGGGAGCGGAGGCGAGAGGGGAGCGCAGGCGAGATGGCGCGGGCAGGAGGAGCGGAGGGATCGAGGCACGCTGCGTGGGCTGGGGGGGGGCGGGCGAGGCGGGCTGAGCCTTCATGCTGTCCACAAAGTTGTCCCACGCAGTCGTCACCTTTGGGATCCGGCTGGCGAGGCCGGTCGACGGCTGGCTCGCCGCGCCGTCCTCCGGGCAGCAGTACGCGTAGCACGCCGAGTTGTCTTTCTGGGCGTAGCCCTTGTTGCCCGGCATTGGCGCGTCCGGGCAGGCGAAGTTCGCCGTCCAGGCGCAGGAGCAGGAGAAGTCGGCCGACGGAGCCTCGCCGTGGTGGAAGACGTTGTCCCACGCGCTGTCCATCTTCTCCTTCTGCTTCGTCACGAACTCGTCCCAAGCCGCGTCCATCTTGTCCTGCTGCTCGCGGTTCCAGTCGTTGAACTTTTGCAGCGGCGGCAGCTTGGCCTCGATCGCCTGGCCGATCCCCTCGAAGGGGTGCGTCTTTTCGTGCATGAACGTTCCGCAGGTCCCGCCGCACGTCTCGATCAGGTCCGGCCCCGCCGAGTCCCACACCTCCGACGCCGTCGTGTCGAGCGTGAGGTGGAAGACGCCGACGAGCGCAGACATGACGAGCACGTCGGTGAAGGACCACTTGCCAAAGACGGCGAGCCAGTAGTTGCCGTTGCGGCGGCCCCTGCTCGTCATCGGGAGGTAGAAGAAGAGGTGCAGCAGCGCGAGCTTCACGTGCGGCCAGACGAACGAGAAGCCAAAGAGGACCACGGCGCCCGGCTTGCCGTACTCCTTGGTCACGTTGGCCGTCGAGATGGACTCGGCGGGCTCCCCGGGCAGCGGCTCAATCTGCGAGGGTGGAGATCACGTGGGTGAGCGAGACGGCGCCGCCGCGACTGTTGGGCACCCTCTTCTGCCGAGAGCGTGCCGCGGCGCCGGTCCGTGCACGCGCTCTCCTCTCCTCTCCCCTCTCCGCACCGTCTTCATCTCCCAGAGCTCCCAGATCGAGTACATGTAGGACATCTGCACCGCCTGCTTGGACATCTGGAACTGCTTGCACTTGAGGACCACGCACACCGACATCTGGTCCGACTGCAGCTCGCAGTCGATCTCCGGGTAGTAGGGCGTGTGCTGGCAGAGCTGGCTGTACGCAAAGGCCTGCAGCTCGACCGCGTCTTGACTCGTCGCGTTGAAGGTGAGCCCCACGTCGAAGACCGCCTTGAACAGCCCGGCGTCCGGGTCCCAGTAGTCCGGGTTGGTCGACGCCTTGTTCCCACCCTCGATCTGTGCGGCGGGAGGGCCGGGCGGCGGCGTCACGATCCGGCACGCGACGCGGGCGAGGGCAGCGCCGCGGCGACGCGGCAGCAGCGCGGGACGGGAGGCGCGCCATGTCGGCGCCAGCCAGCTGCGAGAATCCGAAGATGAGGTGGTTGATCACGATCGTCGTCGAGACGAGCACGCACACCGTTACCGAGTAGGCGCAGCCGAGAGAGTTCTTTCTAGCGTAGAAGGGTTTGCGGTGCGATTTGGGGACTGCCGAGATGCGAGCGGTGCTGCCGAAGGCCCGCGCAGCCTTCTCGGCCTCTAAGCTGGGCATGGCGAGCCAACAAGCGCGCAAGCGTATGTTTGGCGGTGACGACGGTGGCGGCGGCTGCAGCGGCAGTGGCGATGAGGACGGAGAGGAGCCTTGGTGAAAGAATTCTTAAGAGACAAGCCTCTCTCACAGCACACTGGTGAAAGAAGAGAAAGCACGCTATCCTGTGCGGGCGATACAGGTGACGCGCCACTGGCAAGCGGTGGGGATCCCTCTCGAGTCGCTCGGGACGGAGCGCTTCCCTGCGCTAGCCGCCTCTCATGGGTGCGGCGGTAAATTTCGCACACTGTTCCACGTGAAGCCGGAAGACGGACCTGCGGCTACGAAAGTGGCTGAAGAGGTGGTTAGCGCCATCCTAGAGCGGATTTCTGAGCGGGTGGAAGGGGAAGCGGAGGAGGGGATGAGGACGCGCCTGTGCCACGCCATGCAGGGATAGGGGAGGGTGTTTGTGTGCTTTTGTTGTGCAGGGTTTTAAAATCCCTGTGTGGTGGCGGCGTGCGGTCCTCCCATCCTTCACTTTGTGCGTGGGTGCTTTCTTTCTTTCTTTAGATCTTGCGAAGAATTTTTTAACACCCAGCGGTGCGCCGTTTGCGGGCCTGTTGCTTGTGTGAGCTTGATTGTGTGTATGGAGCCTCCTTGTCGTGAGCAGCGCAGACCTCCAACCGAGCCCTCCTCTTCGAGGGCGAGTGGTGGGGAGGCCAGCCACTCCACGGTGGACCTGCCCGCGCTGATCGCGTCCTGCAATCCATCTGTCGCCATCTTCGACCTTGACTCCACCCTTTGGAACGGCAACTGCGAGAGTTTTGATGCTGCGCGTGTTGTGGCGCCTGGCGAGGCGTCCGACACGGCTGGCCGCACGCTGCGCCTCTTCCCAGAGGTCTCCGCGGTTTTCGAGGCGCTTTCGCGCGCCCGTGTTCCAATCGGGATCGCGTCGGCCTCGCCCGCCGCGGCCACCGCCACCCGCCTCCTGCAAGGTTTTCGCCTCGATTACGGGCACGCTGTGGTGCAGCCGGGCAGCAAGAGCACGCACCTGAAGGCGATCGCGGCGGCGCTCAAGGTCGACCTGCGCCGTGCGCTCTTCTTTGACGACCTGCCTCACAACATCCGCACCGCCGACGCTGTTGGTGTGGGCGCCGCCGTCCAGGTCGCGCGTAGCTCCGGCGTGACGCTCGACGACGTGAGGCGCGCGCTGCGGCGCTGCCGCGAAAGAGGAAAGCAGCGCGGGCTGATGGCGAGGTGGATCACAACGGCGCCTCCCGCCAGTGGCACGACCAAACGGCCGAGGCCGCCTTCACCACAAGACGAGCCCAGCAAATCTGCTCGGCCACACGGGCCGGTGCCCAGGAGCAGTACGCTGCCGAAGGGAGGTGTGTAGGTCGTATACGTGGAGAGCTTAGAGACGCGCTGCGGGAGCATTATTCCTCGCCGGCGACGTGTTGTTACATTGTTGTAGTCGTTCAACTTCAAGGTTCATCCTCCGGCTCCGCTCTCCCTCTCGCCTTTTCCGATCATTGCGAATTGGGCCAATTCCAAACACCATTAGCGCTCCGGTGAGACACCGGCGCTCACAGCCATCCATGGTCGTGACCCAGCCAGACCTGCCCAGGCCTGCCGCCGATTGGTTGGCGGGTCGGCGACGGCTCGAAGCTGCCAGCAGCGGGGGACCGCAGCCGATGGCAATGGCCCGCGGAGGCGTCTTCGCCGGCAACGACGAGGTCACCCAGCGCAACCTCAGCACATCAGATTTGGTAAGCTTTGCTTCCGATGCAATGAAGAGCCTCCAGCCAGCGCTCGGTGTCTTTGGCAGTGGAGGGATACAGACCCGAGATGGCGCTGCGTTTGCGAAGCTCATTGGAAGCGACTTTGAAAGCCAGTTGGCTGCTGAGCAGTACGGCCCGTGCAGCCCAGACGGCACGCAAGAGGCCGTGTTCCTCTCACTGCTCCGGCTTGATGACAAAAAGGCTGGGGAGCTTGATGCTGAGGCATTCTTTGCGCCTGGGCACACCCTGTGCTGCGCGTATGACAGGTGCCTCGCAGCACTCTACATTGGCGTCTGCGACACGTCCCAGCCACTGTCAATCACAAAGGGGGGCAACAACTTTTGCACGTGCGCCTACAACTACTTCTGTGGTGCATCCGTGGGCCGCTACATCAGTCCGCCATGCTACTGCGGGCCGCCGGAGCTGGCCAAAGCGGCGTGCATCTGCTGCTTACCTGCCGAGGACCGATGCGGCGCGATGACCTTCATGGGGCAGCACACGGCGCACGCAGCTTCGATTGGCCCTGGGACGCTCTACTGGAAGGCTCCACCGACAGTCACCGAAGAGGAGTCCTACCTCAGCATCTATGGTCCCTGGACCCGAATCAGCCCGCGCTTCCTCTTCTCGTGCTGCGAGCGGGTGCCCATTCGAGGGCTGGAGGGCGGGGATCCCAATCGGTTCGGGACGGTGTGCGAGGCGCACTGGGAGTGAGAGTGGAGTTGTCATCCCCGGAGAGGCTGGCCTTACCATTGCCGTCATATAAACAGGCGACCGGAGGGATTCTCGACACCTGCAGCGGCCTGCGCAGATGCATGCGAATCGCGTCAGGCTGGGCCAACGGCCCAAACACCAAATTCATGACCGCCTCGACGGCCGTGTGCAAGCCGGGCGTCTACGCGCCAAACGGCGACGAGTGCGGCGGCATCTGGGTCTACCCAAAGCGCTTCAGCAAGCTCCCGACACCACCCGGCGCGAAAGACAAGAGCGGCCGACCGCTGCCAACCAATGTCGCGCCGGGCGAGGTGTGCGCTCAGGGATGGGTTGTGTGGTCCCGTTTAGGCTTCCGACTCATACTGACGCGCCAACGCAGGTTGGCTCGCGAATCATCCTTTGGGTGCACGGCGGCGGCAACATCGGCACGACCGCACACCAGTACCTCGCGTTCGTCGGCTACCTCCTCTCTGAGACCACCGGACAGGTTGTCCTCCTCCCCTCGTGGCCCTCAGCGGGGGCGGAGCCGTGGCCTCACGCGCTCTCGCAGCTGGTGCGCTGCTACCGCTCGCTGGTAACGATGTACGGCGCCGAGAACATCGTCGTCGTCGGCGATTCCAGCGGAGGCGGCCAGGCGCTCGCCACGCTCCTCGCCGCCACCTCAGTCGTGGGCACCGTGCCAGCGGACTCGCCCGACGTCGAGCCGGAAGATCCGCTGCCCCCGCCCGCTGGTCTGGGCCTTGTCTCTCCGTGGGCTGACCTGGCCGACGAGGCGCCATGGGCCTCCATCGGCTCGCCTCTTACAAGCGAGAGTTCTCCACCGGCCGTCGACTTTCAAGCATATAGGCGCTCGAGACGCCGTCGGCGATCAAGTACAGCGCGAACACTTGCGGCCTTGAGCCAGAGCACTTCACGCCAACGGAGGAGGAGCCAAAGGCGCGTGGCGGGCGTTTTGTGCTCCGTATTGCGCCCTCCCCTTTCCCGCCCTCATCATCACCGACCGACCCGCCCACCTAATTAGGCTCCCCTCGGATGGGGCGACGTCATCCCTGCTGGATCTGGGGCAGCATACCTGCCTGGATATGCGTACGCGACTAGAAAACGGCGCAGTTCGGACTCACTCGTCTCTCCGAGCCTGGCGAGCGAGGCTGAGCTTCGAGCCGCGGCGAGACCTGGCTCGGTGTGGATGACCTGGGGAGGGGAAGAGGCGTTTAGCGACTCGCAGGCGCTGCTGGCTGACAAGATGCGCGCGGCGGGTGTGCTTCACGAGTCGTTCGTCCAGCCGACGATGGCACACGACGCCCTGCTTGCGGCAACGCTCAGCTTTAACTTCGGGCTCTGTCGTGGCCGTGGCGACCCGCACAACTTTGAGGCTTCCGCCGCGTTTATCGCGATGGTGAAGTGGATCAAGAGCTTGGGGCCTGACTGGCTG
This sequence comes from Emiliania huxleyi CCMP1516, assembly GCF_000372725.1. Lineage (NCBI taxonomy): Eukaryota > Haptophyta > Isochrysidales > Noelaerhabdaceae > Emiliania > Emiliania huxleyi. Next base: position 16,489 of record NW_005197664.1, on the reverse strand, counting down.
CAGGGCGGCCGGCCGCTGTGGGGTCTTGAACTCTAGGGACCCCACGGTGCTTGTTGATCATTTTGATGCTCTTATGTGTGTATAAGTGGTTTAGTGGCAGGCAATGTAAGACAAATCTCCACACCGTCACAGACGGTTTAATGCTCCCACGAGCGGCTCACGGCACGACTACTCTTCTGAACCCCCTTCTCCCTTTCCTCTCTCTCTCTCTCCCTCAGACCCCCCCCCCCCCCCGGCGCCCCCCGCGTCTCCTCCCTCGCAACCTCCTCACCCATCCTCTCCCCTCCGTCTCAGCGCTCCATCTCAGCCATCTCGGGTGCGCCCATCACCTCTTTGAAGGGTTTGCAAATGCCAAAGTTGGGGATCAGGGCGATGAAGCAGATTGCACAGACGGGCTTTGCCACGTACTCCTCAACAAACGGGAAGGACGCCTTGTTTTTGCAGCAGAGACACTGGCCCTCCCCCTTGATGAGCACCTCTGGCACCTTGAGCCCGCACGTGCAGCAGGGGAGGCCAACCTTGCAGATCATCCCGTCCTCCTTGATGAGGCCGATGGGGAAGTGTTCGGTGTCTGCCGCGAGGCAGACCTTTTCCTCAATGCAGAGGAATTCCTGCGCACCCTTGCAGAGGATGAGGATATCCGTCGTGTCCATCTGTAGAGCGGGTCAGGCAGGGCGCCAGGGTGAGGGGCCCTTCCCGGCAGTGGCAGCGGGCTGTGACGCGCATTGTGCGAACCTCATTGATGCAGCAGATGCATGCGCTGAAGAGCGCCCCGCCTTCCTTGGTTACCGTGTCCATCCGGCTGCCCTTTGCCTTCGCCTCGCGCTGCCAGCCTGTGGACAGGAAGTTGGCTCGAGGTGTGGTATGAGCCAGTTTGCCTCGCAGGGGAATGGGCTCGGAGGATAACGAGGGGTCGAGCGGTGGCTCGAATGAGCGGGGGCATGAAATCGGCTGCTAACCCGGGGGTGGCCTGGCGCCTGGGAGTCGTAATATCGGCCGATCGATATGAAATTTGGCTGTTTACGCGACCGAATCCCAGCGGGCTCAGATGCAGCGACGGCATTAATGAGGTCTTGAGCACTTGAGCACTTGATAGGGTCGATTCCGCATGGTACGGGACCCCTCGATCGTCTCGCCCACCCTCACTGGTGTGTTCATGGGGGGGGGTCATAACAAACACGGTACAGGATCGATCGAGGTGCACGCTGCAGAAGCAGTGCCGTCCCCCCTCTCCCCGACGGCGATGGCGGTGTGACCGATCGAGCTACAAGAGGAGCTTGTTCATCAGGCTCCAGGATAGTCTCGTGCACTACCTCACTGGGCCTGAGATCACTGAGCCAGCATCCCGTCACCGTCTCGGGTTTGCGTGGGTCGAACCACTCGGGGGTGGGCACGCCCACCATTCATTACGAGTATGCGGGTCTGGCAACGGTTGAGCTCAGCAGTGGGACGACAGCCACGCAGCAGCGGGGGCGCGGAGGGGCGAGCGGTCAGGGTGGTGGATGGAAGCAGCAGCCGACCAGCCACCTTGCACCTAGCTAGCACGCCCGCCAGGCGCCAGCCCGGTCCGCGTGTGCGTGGATGGAGGTGGTGGGCGCGTCACCTTCGTCAGTGGGGAGGAGGAGCGGAGAGAAGGTGCAGGACGGGCGTCGACCATGCCGTGTTTCTGAGCGCAAGACCGAAGTCTGAACTTGTGAACCACACACAAGTCACACACAGCGACAGCCGACACACGCAGGCGGCATCGGGCATGTGAGGGGCAACGTGTCTCGCGAAACGGTAGGCCCCTAAAGCCTAAAGCCGTGTTTCCCTCTCGCCCCATCCATTTTCTCCCTAACTGCTTGTGACGATGACTCTGCGTATCATAAAACCCTGACCAAGTCAGCAGCTGCATCGGTTGTATATCTCTCTCCCCACTCACTCGCACGGCGTCGGTGGGTTCTGAACCGCCTGGACCCGTGCGCCGGCGGGTACTGCCCACCTTGGCGGCGGACTCCCGAACTTTCGTGTAGTTGCTGTGTGGGCAAAGGCCAGCGCCGGCACACAGAGCGAGACGGTGGCGATGGCCAGCCTGGCGCCTCTGGAGGCGCGGGCCACCGGAGAGAGCCGCAGCGCTCCCAGCATGATGCCTCCGCCGGCCAGCATACCCGCGAACCCGCCCGCCAGTGTGGTCTTGAGGACCTCCACGTTGACGCTGCGCCTCGGAACACCGCCATCCGCCGACGAGGTCTGCTTGAGCCTCGCACGTTGACTCTCGACCATCGACTCACCACCCTCAAAGGAGAAGGATCCGCGACTCGACTTGGCGCTGACGGCGCCCTCACCCCGCTCCTTCTCAACGGGAACGAGGAGGCGTTGCGACTTTTCCATGGTACGACTGACCTAGGTAGCCAGGCGAAGGGGGGGCGCGAAGACCGGTACTTTCGTCTCGCACCAAAAATATGTTGAGCCCGCCCCGCCCTCGTTTCTGTCCGTGCCGTCCTCCCATCCCTCCCTTGGATTGTCGGTTTTCTTTCTTTTTTCTTTTCTGTCCACTCAGCTCCTTTACGTGAAATCCCTGTGTGGTGGCGGCGTGCCGTCCTCCCATCCCTGCTGCCGGCCAAACCCCCGTATTATATGACTTCCCACTGGTCTTCGGACCTGTCTCAACTTTCCTCCTCCTCGGCTTGGTAAGAGTATAATAACTCCTCAAGTCGCACTGCCATCGGACTCATCCTCCTCCTCAAAATCACTGCAGTCATATGGCGCACCGCCAGGGGAGTTCGGGTCAATCCCCAGACGTATTATCCTAGTCCAGGGTCCATCTCGATTTTTGATAAAGAATTAATCCACTCTGATCTGTGTGCCCGGGCACGGTACTTACTGACTGCTGTCGTACGTACGTAGTTTCTTTTGGGATTGGGTAGGGGCGTCGCCCCTCACGGCACCACACTGCCGCAGGACAGCCCGACATTAGCCTAGCAGTGAGTGGGAATCACCTGCTGATCGGCTGGCACGAGCCAACCACTTCTGCCGTCAACCGCTTTATACGGGCTCAAACGGCCGACTGCCGACTGCCGTGCCAGACTCGAGGTGCCAGCAAGGATAGGTCTGCTATGACCTCGTCGACGGCATGTGCCCAAGCGGGTCCTTCTTCTACTACGGGGCGGGACCTCTCTCTCTCCCTCGCCGAGCCCCCGTCGCCATCGCCGTCGCCGAGCTCCCTTGCGAGCTCCTCACGGCCGCCTGCTCGCTGGTATTAATGGATAATGCGGCCAAGAGAAGGATAATTGGCCGACGCTGCAAGGCGGGCCGATCACCGCTGGCACTCATCCAGCCGCCCCGCCGGACCGGGAGCACAAGGCGTTCGTCTTCTGCGGCTGACGCGTGAGAACGCGTGGAACGCGACCCCGTACACCGCGGAGCGCGGTTCACCCACCCTTCCCTGAAAATCAGCTCGATGAGAACAACCTGTGCAGGTTGAATCTCTACACGCAAATGAAACACGTCTTCTTTCGCATCAATTCACTTACAACCTCTCGAGGATGAGCCAAGTCTCACTCTCAGTCTCTAATTTCCGCACACACGGAGCTCACCGGTGCATGGACGTCGGCGGTCTCAAACCGGTTGGACCACGCTGCTACGCCCACCATGGCAAGGACCTCTTGCTCGCTGCGCATAAACTCCATGAAGGCGATCGCCGACTGCGGTCTTCTCTTTGCAATCGGCCGACTTGGTGCCCCGGGAGCTACTGGTACTCGTCGCTTTGTCGGAGGCGTGCGCGGTGGCGAGCCTGGTTCGGCGTCGTTGTTGGCTGATCTGCGCTTAGGCATAGGTGTGTAGTTGACCGACGACCGTTGTCCGTTTGACTGTGACTGATTGATCGGCTGTTACGGCTGATGACAAGTCTGTAGATGACTCTTCACTAGATAATCGTTCGCGGCGACAGGCCCACCGGAACCGCCCACCAATCCACACGTGTGAGAGGGAAAATACTTTATTGGTCCATTTTCATTCTATGTAGCTCCTTATTGTATGTAAAGAGAGAGCGCAAAGATTTCGTCAGGGAGGGGACCGAAGCACCCCCGCCGCTGCGCGCATGGAGAGAACTGCGACGTGTCGGTATTTTCGGCACACGGAGACACGGCACTCGGCAGCGCGCCGTGTCGTGTCGTCTGTCGAGTTTCGGCGCGGGGGGGGGGGGGGGGGCGGAGCGGGCAAAAACGTAAACGACGAGCTAAACAGGATGCCACCCTGAGGGAGGGTGTAGAGGATGTAGAGTGTAGAGCGCTGTAGAGCTGTAGAGATGTAGAGCGCTCTGGAGCGCTGTAGAGTTGTAGAGCTCTACATCCGCCGCGTGACGAACTGCGTGCGTTGTAGAGCGATGTAGAGCGCGATTTTGCTGTAGAGTTTGTTGTAGAGGCTCTACAGCCAAACCGCTGGGAAGGCAGTGACTCAAAGAGGTCGAGCCGCGCTAATGGGGTGTCTCCGAGCTTACTGGAGCTCTGATGGACGGCCCTGACTATCACTGACACACAGAGACGGTCACTCTGACGGCACACAACACCCTATAACTGCGTCATGACCAGCCTGCCATGCGTCGCCGGTGCCGCATTCGTCGCTGTGCTTCTTTAGCAGGCGGTGGACTGTCGGCTGCGAGGACGGTCGCATTTGCGCGAGGCGAGGCGAGCATTCAGACGCGTTGCATGCGCCATGACTCGCGCCAGCGCGTGCGGGAGCTCCTGGCCTGAGCGTTGAGTCCAGGCGAGTTGCGCTGGCTACGATCGCTACGCCGAGCCGAGCGAGGCGCCGGCCAGTCGCAGCCGTGAGGCATGCCACAGCAGCAGAGGCACCTCCCACCCATTGGGCGGGCACACAGAAGGCCAGGGCAGCACTGGCAAGTGCAACGCGCCTCATGTCGGAGAGCGACCGTGCCTCGTTCGCCGCTTATGATGTCGAGTTTGTTGTAGAGATTTCACGGTGTACGTCTCTCTCTCTCGTTGTACGTACTTTTAGCTTACTGGGAGAAAAGAGAGAGGGGGTTGTGTTCTCTAGGCCGTCTCGTTGTATAGAGCGCCTCTACATCGCTCTACAACGCACCCGCATCGTCCCGCGGCGGATGTAGAGCTCTACAGCTCTACAGCGCTCCAGAGCGCTCTACATCCTCTCATGACATCTCTACAGCTCTACAGCGCTCTACACTCTACATCCCCTACACCCTCCCTCAGATGCCACCGCGCCATGTCGATGACGATGTGCCAAGTGCGAAAAAAGTGCACAACTGCAGGGGATGCTAAAAACAATTCTCGCTAATACAACGCGGCTTCGCATACCCCTTACCCGAACGCACTCTTGGACGGCTCGAGCATGCATGCGTCGATGGTGTTGAACGACTCCGCGGCTCTCGCACATACGCGAAGAGAGAAAGATCTCTCTCTCTCTCTCTCTCATACGCGCCTGAACGTACGGTCCCTAATTCGATGATGTTAGTTGTTACCATTCACCGGCCCATTGGCGAACCTAGACCAGCCGTCTTTGGCCCCTCGTTGCCGCGCGAGCAGTCGACGATGGCCGACGCCGGCCGAGGCAGAGGGCACCGAGCGCAAGTGTACCCACGGCCGCCGCCGCCACCAGGAGAGGGTGCGCATTCGCGGCTGTCGCGGCTGCCGAGCCGGCGGCGGCATCCCATCCGCGTGCCGAGGAGGCCGGGGTCGAGCCGTTGCGAGCGGCGCCGACCCGGCGAAAGAAGGACGTCGTGGCCGTGAGCGGGTGGCCGTCCGCGATCCACGCCCCATGCGCAATGATGCCGGTGCCGCCGTCGACCAGCTCGTGCCTTGTGGTCAGGTAGCCTCCATTGTCGAGCCGCACGGCATACATTGGACCACTCCTCTCGTACGCGCCGACGGTGGAGTGCCGACCGATCATCGGTAGGTCCGACTTTCGCAGCCGGCCATCGAAGCCAAGGAGAAACACGTAAGCCGTCGCGAAGGCGCCGGTGAAGCTCTCTCCGTAATCAGGAAGGCCGGGGAGCCAGAAGTGCACGACCCAGGCGCTGCCGTCGCCGACGAGGCGGATCGTCATCCCGGTGCCCACGCCCGAGCCGAGAGCCTGAAATCCGATGCGAGTGAACCACGGCACGCCCTGTGAGGCGAGGAAGCTGTCCTGGTCACCGCTGATCCAGGTGCATTCCCACGTCCCCTCGTACTCTCTCCAGATGGGCGGCTCGCCGCCTGTGACCGCCTCACGTCCGTCGGCACCATCGCGCAGCGGCTGCGCACCTGGGACCGTCGGGCCACCAGGGTGTATCCAAGGTGGTGCTTGCGAGGCGGCGGCAAAGGTGCCTTCACCGAGGGCTCCTGTAGGCGGGCCGAACACCTCCGCGGAGAGCTTGCTCACCTGATCGGCGCAGGGCCCGGTGCAGTGCTCCTCGAGCATCAGTGCGTCGTCGTTAAAATAAGGCTGCGCCGCACCGAGGCGCACGTTGGCGCCGCAAGCAAATTGGGTTCCGATTTTGCGGGGTGTGGTACAGTCGAAGCCTGGCTGTTCTTCACCTTTCTACCTACCTACCTGGTACAACATAACATGACATGTACATGTCTGCTTCTGACGTACAGTTTCATCCTAGCTTGCCTAACCTAACAGCTTTAACCGGCTTGACCGTATCGTTGAACATGTCCTGCGAGAGCTCCCACGCACGGCACCGAGGAGGGGAGGTCGACACGCGCGGATAGCCGCCGTCTTCCGCGCCAGCACCGGCCGCGGCGGCGAAGTTGGCAATCAATCGCCTGGCTGGCAACGTACGTGGGGGAGCGGCGGGTTTGCGGCCGGCGCGGAACCCGCAGTCGCCGCACCCGCACCACCGCGGGGGGGGCAGTAGTCGGCGTAAGAGCCACGAGCACCGACAAACATAGAACACACACACACAGTCCTCCCGTCCCATCTACTCGCGTAGCCCTTATATGTATGTAAAAGAGGGAAGCAGTCGAGAGGACAGGGGAGGGATGCGGCCAGAATTTACCATACACAAAAAACACGTACGTACGTAAGAGCTACATACACTGGAAAAAGGACTCGCTCCTCACTAGGATTGTTCGCTTTCCCCAAACCGGGGGGGATTGTCGCTTTCCCCAGGGGTGCATCCACTATCGAACCTCGTCTTTTAGCCGGCCACGTTTGTTGATGAAGCGCTTGCCCCACCGCGCCCCCGGATACCCCCGTCGGACTGCTGGACCACACTCCAACCTGCAGCACTGCAGCGCCCTTGGTGCTGGTGCTGCATTGGCTGCGACGCGCGGCCATGGCGGAAGACACGGTAAAGATGTCCGAGATGTTGCGGCAAGTGCACCTCAACTTCATGACAATCGAGTCGATGCAAGAGACAAACAGGCTGCTGCAGGAGCAGCGGTGCGGGCTCCGCAGGGTGCGGAGCCGCGCGCCAAAGCGCAGTGCACGCTCGTGGGCGCGACCAACCTCCATCCCTCTCGCGTGCAGGTGGCGGATGAGCAGACAGGCCAGTCGACCTCGTCGTCACCCTCCGGCTCTCCTCGCCCAAGGCAGCGGCTGCCACGGGCGCGCAGCACGGGGAGCGTGCGTCAGCGGGCCGAGGAGTCGGACGACGACTCGCCACGCACCGGCCGCGTCTCGCCTTGCCACTCCCTCTCCTCGAGTCCCAGCCGTAGCTCCCTCTTGCGCGAGCCAGGCGGTGCCCCTGCTCCGCCGCGCTCAGGAGAGAGGCAGAGCCCCACCCCGTTCCAGCTAGACCACACCGCCACCCCGCCCAATGTGGTGCACGTGCCTATGAGCCAGCGCAGCGAGACTCCGATCAAGACGTTCTCAGCGGTTCCCGAGTTCGACGGCAAAGTCCTCTTTGCGTGTGTGCCCTCGCACAGCCAGGACGATGAGGCAAAGGTGCAGCAGGGAGGGCCTCCGCCTTACCCGGTGGGGGAGGGGGAGGGGGGGGAGCGCGGAGAGACGCAAGAGGCGATGCTGCGGCAGCCAACCTCGCTGAAGCGTCCCTCGCCTAGACACTCAGTAGCCGACTCTTCCGCCACAACTGCTGGAACCACTGCAAGCACAGGGTCAGGACAGGTCCAGTGACAGGACTACACGGAATCTTATCCTTGTCATATTTGTCTTGAGTGTGGTGTATTTGAGAGCGCACACGCGCGTGAGAGAGAGTCCTCTCCGTCTGAGAGACTGTAGACTGACGAGTGCGCCGAGCTTAGCTTGCGAGGGTGTGCTGTGAACATGTACGTGCGTGTGCCTGGCGTCAGCGTGTTACGTGTTTTCCGGCCCGATCATTTTATGTACTTATCGAGTGAGGTATGTTCTTGCACACAACGCGCTGTCACAGTAGAGATGTCCGTTTTATTTATTTACACAACGCGCTTTCGCTACCCGCCTTGAGGCTTGTGTGATGTCGGTGTCATTCAAAACACTGGTGGTTTCACTCGCACCTCACGTGTGCGCCACGGTTGCGCGGGCCGGGAACATCGAAAAGTGAACCCGCGCCTCAGCTCCCAGTGGCGCAGCGTTGGCGGTCGGCGCGCCCCCTCTCCGTTGCCCGCGCGAGCTGCGCGGCGCGCGCGCACTGCGCCATCGATCCCGCCTCGTACGCGCGCGCCAAACTCATCGCCGCCTGCCTCGCCTCGCCCTTTGGCTTAAGAAGGGCGGCCTAGGGCGAGGTGAGGTGAGGTGAAGATCTCCACACGCTAGCAAGGGCCAGGCTATTCTCCCTCGGGCCTCCGTGTCGGCAGACAGGAGCCCCGCGGCATTGAGAGCGCTGGGGCCGTGTGTGTGTGTGTGTGCGTGTGCGTGTGTGTGCGTGTGTGTATGCGTGTGTGTGTGCGTGTGCGTGGTGTGCGCGCGCGTGTGTGTGCGTCCGTGCGTGTGTGTGTGGAGGCCTCTGTAAGGCGCGAGAGGCGCTGCCGCTCTGCGCCGCAACCGGCCCGCGCGTCCCGCAGCGCCGTCGCGAGCACGATGCCCTCGACCCGATCCGAGAGCGCCGCGTCCGCCTCGAGCGCCGCCGCAACCTGGGAAACACAAAGTCATTTCCAGCTGTGTTGTCTCAAAGGCCACCGGAGCGGCAGGGAGGAGAGAGGCAGCAGTGGGGAGGAGAGAGGCGAGGCAGCTGTAGGGAGGCGCGTCGTGCTGCCCGTGACTACCCATCGCTACGTGGCGCCGCACGCCTCTCTCTCGACGTAAAAGGCAACGGGCTCGAGCCGCCGCGGCCCTCCTGCTGGCTTGCCGCCGCGCGATCCCGCCTGCGTGTCTGCATTCTCCTTCTCCACTGCCCGCTGCTTCTCCTCCTCCTCCTCCTCCTCCTTCTCTCTGTCCTCCGCCTCTTGCGCGGCGCGCAGCATCTGCCTGGCGCGAGCGAGCCGCGGGTCCTCGGCCTCTCCTGTCGGACCGAGGCGCGGGGCGGGGCACGGGGTGAGGCCGCGCCGCGTCGGAGGCGCGGGACGGGCGGCGCGAGGCTCGCTTGGAGGCATCTCGTCGGCGTCCAAGTCTGCGCAGCCGAGCGGCGCCGCTCTCTGCATGGTGTGGTTGCCGCTGGGAGCAAAGGAGAAGAAGGGCTTGGCGTCGAGGAGCGCGGCGGGCGGCTGTGCCGGCGGCGCGAAGACGAGGGGCAGCAGCAGCAGCGCCGGGAGTAGTTGCGCCACGCCGAAGAGCGCGCACTCCACGCAGCCGACCCGGCTCTGCGGGGCAGAGTAGTGCCGGCGGAAGGGGCGCGCGGGCTCGCCGCCCGGTGCGGCGCCGAGGTACGCCCCCGCCAGCTGCTCCTGCAGGTACATCATCGCCTCGCGCATCGCCTCTCGCACCACTGCAGGAGGCACGTGCACCGCGTCGTCCTCGTCGATGTCCTCGCCGAGCGAGGGGCCAAACTTGTCGTACTGCGCGCGAGTCTTGCTGTCCGCCAGCACCTCGTAGGCGGTGTTGACCTGCTTGAACTTCGCCTGCGGACAGGGGCAACGTGCATGTGCAGCGGAACATGGCCGGGTGCAGTCTCGGTGCCGCATATATCCGCCTCGTGCTCGCCGCGCTCTTCGCCGGGGTGTCGGTCGGGATGGTGCTTGAGCGCCAGCCTGCGGTAGGCCCGCTTCAGCTCGTCCTCGCTGGCGTTGGAGCGCACGCCGAGGACTTCGTAGTAGGATGGGGCGCGACACATCCCTGCACTTTTTCCTGGGCTGGCTGGGCCGCCACAGAAAAGAATTAATATTTCGCGAACTTTTCTCGGCACGAAGGTTGAAGCGAGAATAGGAGAAGGACTGCGAACATTACGCGTACAAACGGTCACAAGACACAAGAGAGCGCGGCTGCTCGAGTCGTCACGCCTTCCTCCTCCCGAGCGCGTGCTTCACAAACGCGGAGCCGAAAACTAGCGCCGCGCCGCCCACGTGCCCCCAGCCGAGCGGCTTCGGGAAGAGGATGTAGGAGGCGGCGAGGGTGGCCGCCTTCCGGACCGTGGTGACCGCGACGGCGGTCACCGCGGAGAACTCGCCGACGAGCCGCATCACCAGCGTGACGCCGACGGTGATGGCGACCGCCCAGAGCAGGATGGCGCCGGCGACGCGGTGGTCGGCCCGCATCATCGCTACGCCCGGCCCCAGCTTGTCGCTCGCGCCGGCCACCAGCCCCATGGCGAGGGTGCCAAAGCCGGCCTGGCAAAAGACGAGCATCTCGACGCTCGTGCCGCCCTGCAGCACGCGCTGCTGCATGTTGCCGAGGAGCGCGTCGCACAGCAGCGCCACGACGATGCACGACGCGCCGA
>NW_005197664.1:0-5639 GCF_000372725.1 Emiliania huxleyi CCMP1516 | reverse complement strand
AGCAGGAAAGTCGGGCTCAATAACTGCGCTTGCCAGGTGGAACATCACGCCCGTCTAGGCTTCCGCGCCGCGCACTCGGTGACAGGGGTCGAAACCATGCCCGACAGCATCGAGCGGGAGCCACTCTGCCGGCGTGAAGCGGGGGAACAATCACAACGAGCCGAGCATCACCGGCAGCAGCTTGGCCGACTTGAGCCCACCGGTCTTGCGTTAGCGCGCACGTTCACGATGTAGGCGAGCGCCGCCCCTTGGTGAGCGTTGAAGAGCCCACGTTGACCACTGACACCGCGAGCAGGATGCCGAGCGCGAAGCTCCCCGGCTGCGGCCGGCGGCCGCGAGGGCTGCCCAGCAGAGCCGCCTTTGGCCGACCCACCGAGTACAGCTCGCCAGTGCGATGCACGGCCGGAAAGTAGGTCGCCAGCGTCAGGACGTACATCACCAGCGTGAGGAAGGAGGTGCCGGCGTCGCGGAGAAAACGCTCGTCGGCAAAGAGGAATTCCTCGAGGATGGTGACGAGCGTATGCGAGAGGAGCACGCCGGCGGAGAGCTGCACGAGCCTCACGGTGGACGGCATACCTTTGGTCGAGCCTTTGGTCAAGCCTTTGGTCGAGCCTTTGGTCGAGCCTTTGGTCGAGCCTTTGGTCGAGCCTGCGCCAGCAGAACTTCAGCGAGGGTTCCAACTTTTTGCGGGGTATGGTATGGTAGTCGCGGCCCAAAGGGGTAGGGGGTATGGTCCTGCCCGCCCAAGACTAGCCCTACCATACCCCCAAGCAGGTCTGCCAGCAGGCGGGGGGGGTATGGTCTTGAGCTGGCATGCGCGACCCTACCAACCATACCCATACCCCGGAAAAAGTTGGAACCCAGAAGTGAGAAGCGGCAACTAAGCCAGGTGTATTCTTTTTTTGCTTGGGGCGGCCAGCATGATGAAATTCTGCAAAAACCTGACCGGCGGCCCCTGCGGTGCCCCTACCTACCTACCTACCTACCTACCCTACTTATGGGAAACTAAAAAGAAATCATCGGAGCGGTGAAGGTGGGTACTATACCAACTAAGTGATGGCCGGTGGTACTCTCCTGCAACCATAGTCCTTCCTGTGACATGGCAGGCCACTCTCAAGCCCTACAATAGCACCAGATCACCTCACTTGGGGAGGGTTGACATCGTGATTCGCGGAAAATTTCTGCTGTGAAAATTCCGGCGTGAAGAGAGGGAAAAACCCGACGGGAGGGCCCAGACCTAACCTACCTACCCCGTCATGCTGGCCGCCCCAAGCAAAAAAAGAACGCACTCTCTCACATGACAAGCGATCCCACGACAGCGATTGTGGGGACTACATGACCCGTACGTGAGGGGTGGAGGGGCCCGTCCGCAGAGCTAGGCGGCGCGGGCACCCACACACTCCCACCCCACCAGCTTGGGGTGTAGCAGGTTTGCCTCTCGCACCCCGTCTGTTTTCCTTTCCTTTTTTCTCTACAACACCCTCTCTTTTCCTCTCTATTTCTCGGAAACTCCGTGGAAATCGTCAAATTTTGGGCGCTGAGCCGAGTCTGAGGCTGGTTTGGGCCCAAAATCAGCCAAATTTTAGGCCAAATCGGCAAAATGCCGGGAATTTTGCGGATAACCCGTGTATACCTGGAAATTACCCTCGGCCTGCGACCGCCTGGGTATTTTGTCGATTTCCTCAACTTTGCCTCAGATTTTGCCCCAGACCAGCTCTCAGACTCAGGGAAACTCGCGAGTTTCCAGAATGGAGCACCAAACACCCTCTGTTTTCCCTGGAATTTTCCGGAAACGCAAAGTGCTGGGGACCCTCTGTTTTCCTTTTTGTTTGCCGGAAAACCTGCTACACCCCCCCCCCCAGAGCTCCTGAGAGAGACTTTAGAAAACCAACAAGAAATCACGACTCTCACAGTGATTTGGGCTCGGCAGCTTGTCAGCCCTCAGCCGAAGCTGGGGCCGGTCCCGTAGCCGAGAGAGCCCGCGCCGATGAGTTCGACGCGGTCGGGGGGCCTTGCGGAGAGGCCAGCGAGGTGGCGATCGCTGTACTTCATGGTGTCATCAAGTGACCGGCTGACAAGCCAGAGGTCGATATACTCTGGACGACCCATAGGATGCCACGAATGCCTGGAGGAGAGGGAGGCGAGGCCAGAGGCAGGCTCAGCTGCTCTCGGGTGATCTCACTTTGGTGGCTGAAGGACCCGATGGTCCTGTCACATGCGCGTTCCGATCGTGGGGGTAGAAGAATTCGAGGTAGAATCGAGTCAGCACTTCCTTGTAGTACAGCGGACCGCCAGGCTCGCCGGCAGCATCCACAGGGAGGCAGCATATGAGGCACCAGTCTTCTGGAGAGCTCAACAGCTGCGGCCGCGATGGTAGAGTCGGCCGCGGTTCGAGCGAGCAGCTTTTGGCTGCGGGATCGAATCGCGGAAGGCTCATGCCCTCGCGGAGCGACGCGGGTCGCGCGGCGCGCGCGTGTGCGAAATGCGACGACAGACGACAGACGCCTGAGCGCTGTACGACTGAACGACCGTCGCCGCAATCGCCACCGCCGCCATTTTGACGAGCAGCGCGAGCGCGCTCGTCGGCGGCCAGCCGTCGCGGGCCGGGCCGAGCCCGGCCTCGACCGGCCGCGCCGCCGCAGCAGGCCGGGAGGCCCGAATGGCGGCCGACCAGCTGATAAGGATCTTCTTTCTTGAGCTCCTGTGCCACTAGCCGCCTCGCTTCCGCGACACGGGATGGCAGGCACGACTCGGCAACCGCGAGCCGCTCACTCCCCCAGTCCCATTCCAGCATCTTCCCCGCCTCCTCCACCGGGCGGATCCGCTCCCGCGCCGCCTCCCCCACCTCGCGGTCGCGATCGCTCATGCACATTTCGAAGGAGCACCGGAGCCACTCTCGGAGCGCAAAGTCCTCCTGGTCGGCGTCGGGTCCCTCACCACGCGCCGGAAAGTTGGGTCCCGCACCAAACAAGAACACAACGCACTCTCTCACATGACACAAGCGATCCCACGACAGACAGCGATTGTGGGGACTACATGAACATGACCCGTACGTGAGGGGTGGAGGGGCCCGTCCGCAGAGCTAGGCGGCGCGGGCACCCACACACTCCCACCCCACCACCCAGAGCTCCTGTGCCACTAGCCGCCTCGCTTCCGCGACCGGGATGGCAGGCACGACTCGAAAAAGAATTTTTCTTAAAAAGGGAAAGCTTCCTCCCCCGTTCCCATTTTAATCCATATCAGCTCCGACGGTGACGGCTGTGGGCGGGGTGAACCTCCGCATTGAGGTGCGAGCCCTGGGAGGCCCTGGGGATGCACGAGCATTTGCTCGACGATTGACACGAACGATCCCGCCGTGCAGGAGGTGCTGCTGGCCCTTGAGACGCTGCGGACCGAGGTGCGGACCTCCTCGCCGGCCGCCCTCCCAATCAAGCCACACGACCTGCGACTGCCGAGTGGCGACCGTGGGGTCTCGCTGGCCTTGCTGGCTGCAATCGACCTCTTCTACGAGCGGCACGGCGGGGTGAGCCTCGCGATGGGCGACATTTGCAAGGGAGAGGGCGAGCACGTCACGGTCTGCGCGCTCACACTCTCGACCGGCCTCTCTCTAGCCGAGAGCGTTGCTCATGTGGCAGAGCGAGACGGGCTTCTCCTCGCACGCGGCGCAGTCTCTCGCGCCCGCGGCTTCTTCTCCTACTCCTGGACCGGCACCGCGCTCGTCGACATGCTCGCCGCCATCGAGGACGTGGTGCGGCCGCTCGAAGCTCTCAGCGTCGGAGGTGGAGAGCGGCACGTGTGGGTCGACATGTTTTGCGCCTCGCAGAACCTGCTCGCGGGGGTGTACCGCTCGCCATCCGTCACCAAGGAGTCGGACCCGGCCGGCTACCTCGCTCGCAAGGAGGACACCGACCGGATCTTTGATGACGCTCTCGAGGCGGTGAGCGAGGTCTACTTTTACTGCTCGCCGCTTGTCGGCGAGTGGGACGCGCCGCCGCACCCTTTCCTGAGCCCGCAGCGGGATGCCAAGGGGGCGCCGGCGCAGCCATGGGTGCGGCGCGGAGCAGCGGCCATCACGCGCGCTTGGTGCCTCTTTGAGCTTTCCGTCGCGCTGGGGAAGAAGTGCAAGCTGCACGTCGCTCTGAGCCGCGCGGACTGCAAGGCCTTCGGAGAGATGCTGAGCAACGAGTTTGACCAGATTGCGGGCATCGTCGCCGCGATCGACGCGCGGGACGCGCAGATCTCAAAGGTGGAGGATCGCGGCTACATCCTCGGCCGCATCGAGGCGCTGGCACCAGGCGCGGCGGATGCGGAGGCGGAGGGCCTGAGCCACGTGACGGCGCGTGTGTCAGAGGCGCTTCGCGGCTGGCTGGTGGCGTCGGCGAGGGAGGAGCTCGGGAGGCTGGCGCCGGCGGAAAGGGCGACGTCCGTGCTGATAAACTCGTGTGGTCGGTTGCTGTACGTTCAGGGTGACCTGCCCGGCGCGGAGGCGCTGTATCTCGAGGCGGTGGGGGGGAGGCGAGATCAGCTCGGCGACCGGCACCCGGACACACTCGTCTCGATCCACAACCTCGGCAGGCTGCTGAGGGCCAAGGGCGACCTGAACGGCGCGGAGGCGCTGCTCCGCGAGGCGGTGCTGGCGAGGCGAGACGTGTTTGGCGGCCGGCACCCGGACACGCTCGCCTCGATCGAGTTCCTCGGCACGGTGCTAAAGGCCAAGGGCGACCTGGACGGCGGGGAGGCGCTGCTTTGCGAGGCGGTGGAGGGGCAGCGAGAGGCACTCGGCGACCGGCATCCGAGCACGCTCCACTCGATCAACAGCCTCGGACACCTGCTGTGCGACAAGGGCGACATCGAGGGCGCGGAGCCGCTCTATCGCGAGGTGCTGAAGGGGAACAGAGAGACCCTCGGCGACCGGCATCCAGACACGCTCGCTTCGATCGCCTGCCTCGGCATGCTGCTCGACGACAAGGGCGACCTGGACGGCGCGGAGCCGCTGTATCGCGAGGCGCTAGATGGGACTCGAGAGACACTCGGAGACCGACACATGTACACGCTCGGCTCGATTGGCAACTACGCCGACCTGCTCTGCCGACGCGATCCTGTACATCCCAACCGCGCGCGGACGGCGATGGGTGACGCGCCAGAGGTGGCGCGAGAGGTCTTAGGAGCAGACCACCCAGTGAGTCTGCTGATCGAGGCCCAGGCTGCCCGCATCGGGATCGCACTTGGCGTGGCTGGCCGGACGGTCCTGCGCCAGGTTGTCGCGCGCATGGAGGCGGTGCTCGGTCCGGAGCACCCGCAGACGCGCAAGTACAAGCTAGTGTGCGAGTCCGCTGCGGGTCGGTTTGGTGGTTTGCTCCGAATGTAGCTGTTGCATCCACTTCGTGTGTCCGTGTGCCAGTGAGTGTGCGCGCCAGTTTACGGGGTGTAGGTCAAACCACAAACGCCTAACGCGCGGTGCGGCCGCGTCGCGGCGACGCGCGCACGTGGCCGCGCGCCAAGGCCCAAGCCCAAGGGGCAGAGCCAGAGGCTCGAGGGCAGAGAGCGCGCGCGGGGCTTGACGCGGTCAAGAGCCTTTTCGCTTTTGTTTTTTGGGTTCCCTTTTACACTGGGCGCGCCAGTCCCATGGCCCCGGTGTT
>NW_005197665.1:0-1530 GCF_000372725.1 Emiliania huxleyi CCMP1516 | reverse complement strand
GGCGGCGGCAAAGATTTCGGCGGTGTCGGCGAAGTCGACTTAGATGTAGGCAACGGTGTCACAGGCGTCGCGGCGGCGGCGGCGGCGGCAGGGGCGACGGCCATGGCGGGGGAGGCGTGTTCGGCGGCGGCGGAGACGAGGGCGGCGGTGGGGGGGGCGGCTGCGACGGTGGAGGCGGCGAGGGCGGGGGCAATGGCGGCGGCGGCGGGGGAGGCGGCGTCGAGGGAGGCGGCGGCGAGGGAGGCGTGCTCGGCGGCGGCGATAGTGGCGGCGGCGAGGGAGGCGGCGGCGGCGAGGGAGGTGGTGAGGGCGGGGGATGCGGCGGCGGTGGTGGAGGTGGTGAGGGCGGAGGTGGCGTGGGCGGCGGGTAGCAGCCTATAATCTTGTCAGAGGCGCGACAGCTGGTCTCTCCAGGAGCCGGCGGCAGACAGATGCGCCAGTAAGAGTCGCCGGGGTAGAAGAGCGAGTCACAGTCCGTCCTCGGGTACGGCAAGCTCTCGCACCGAACGTGCTGCCAGCTGAACGAGTGCCAGTGGCCGACGAGGCCGCCGTGGCCGACGAGGCCGGTCGCTGTGCGGCCGGCAAGGGCGGTGCAGAGGTTCGACATTGCTGCGTTCTGTGTCAAAAAGCTGGCGACACCCCACACCATCTCAACCTTTGGGAGACAACACAACACGTTCCACTGCCGGTCCCCGAAATCGCCGCCGTTCACAGCCTTGTTATTGTTTTTGAGTTTTTGAGAAGAAAATACGTACTAAAGAAATACGTGTGCTGTCGCTGTGCTCGTTCACACAATCGTGGCTGTGAGTGGGCGGGGTTGCTGGTACCCTTTGGTGTGAAGAGAGCTGTATTAGACGATCGAGGGGTCCCGTACCATGCGGAAGGCCTTTTTGATCTGCCGTCGGCGGAGGCATCCGGGCTCACGCCAAGTGCCGCGTATGGGTTTGGCACCTCAGCGCCTGGCGCGCGGAACTGCATGCTGACCGCAGACTAGGCCTACCCCCCGACCCCACGGCACACATGCAGGCATAGCGCCTATTCAAAGGATATCCACACTCCGCTATTCAAAGGATATCACATCGAAAGGATATCACATCTCATGCAGCGGACAGGTCCGCCGTCGGTCTTTGTGGATTCGGGCCGAGAGGGAGAGGGAGAACAGCTCAGAGCCCTAAAGTAAAGGCGGGAATGGCTGGTTGCGTGTGGTGTGGGGGGGGGGGGGGGGCACCCCCTACCGGGCTACCCCTACGGGGGGAGAGCCGCTCCCACCCTAAATCGACGCCCCCCTACCTACCCAAAAAGCCGGAACCCTGCACGGGGGTTTAACAGGCACTCCAAAAACGGCCCCCCCCCCTTCCAAGGTTGGGGCCCCTCCACGCCTCCGCCCCCGGGCCGCCACCGAACACCTTACCCACCGGCCTGCCAAAATCACCGCCCGCCAGGGCATTTCCAACCCCCTCCCCCGGAGGGACCTCGCCTTTTCGCCGCCGAAGGCCGCCCGCACTTCCTGCGCCGCTTGCCGAAAAAAAA
>NW_005197666.1:0-1531 GCF_000372725.1 Emiliania huxleyi CCMP1516 | reverse complement strand
TTGTTTGAGTTGAGAGAGAGAGAGAGATTTTTAGAGTTGTTGTTTGGTTTTTTTTAGTTGTGCCCTTGTTTGTGCCCTTGGCACCGTGGAGTGCTGGGGGGGGCGACAGGGAGGATGTGGCCCTGAGTTATGTGTACGCCGACTCAGAGTGTGTGGCAGCCAGATGGCTGTGTGTCTTGTGAGCCTGTTTGTGTCTGTGTGTCGCTCGTGCGTGTCGTCATCATCTGTCCAGCGTCCACCCATACCGCGTTGGTGTCCAGTCCGAGCCTGGCTGTTCTTCACCTTTCTACCTACCTACCTACGCTCTCACGTTGCAAGGGACAATCTGCAACAGTGCAGTGTGGAGTTCAGGCCGGGGCCCGAGCCCCTAGCGCCTAGGGCGACAAGACATGCGCAGAGGGAGGTGAAACGCGGTGGGGGGCCGTCGAAGACGAAAGAGAATGACGCTGAGAGTATCTCCGCAGAGCCCGAAGTCTCGCAGCGATCCCGGATCAAGGGTTGGCACGAGCGTAACCACCCCTGAAGTGGGGCAGTTAACACGATGGCCTGCTGACTGAGCCGTGTTATGGCGATGTGCTGCACCCTCCACCGTGAAGAGAAAGAGAGAGGATAGGGAACAAGAACACACAACAAACTCTCTCACATGACAAGCGATCCCACGACAGCGAGTGTGGGGACTACATGATCGATGAAAACGTGTTGCAAGCTGGCCATAGACCGCTAAAAAGAAAAAAATTTCCCGCCGCCTAGCCCGCCACCCCCGGCTTCGCTAGATCTAACTTCTGCGGGCCGGCTGGCGAGAGCATGTCGCGGCCACGGTTGCTCCCATTGGCTGCTCTCGCCGCCTCAACGGTCGCCGTGCTGGCCATGCCAATGTCGCGCCGACTCTTGCGTGCGCTCTCACCGGTGCGCTTCCGGTCGCTTGTGATCGCCTTGACGTCGTCGCAACCCGCCGCAGCAGCGCGGTTTGTCGAGCTCTCGCCTGTGCTACGGCACCCGGTGCAAATGCCGGCGAGCGGCGTGTATCACGCCAGCGACGCGCTGGGAGCGCTGTGGAAGTGGATGGTCGCGGCGCCTCTCGGCGAGCGCGAGGCGAAGCTGATGGCGGCGTGCAAGAGGCACTGGCCCGGCTTGGACCGCGACTACGTCAAGGCCGAGATCGGCGTGTGCATCGCCGACGGGCGCGCTGCCGCGCTAGCGGACGCGCTGCACGCCACGGCGCTCGCCAGGATCGACAAGCTCGGCCCGAGGCTGCCAAGTCACCGCAGACAAGTCCTGACCGCAGAGGCGGCGGAGGCGAGCCGCGAGCTGCAGAGCACGCTCGCGGCGGTGCGCGCGCGGTGCGCGGAACACCCGACCGGCGGCCCGCTGCTCTTCGCGCTGGCCTCGCACATCCGCGCCGCGCCGCCGGAGCTGCTCCGCGAGCCGTCGCCGGCGGGGCAGCGGCGCGGCGCGGAGCATGAGCAGGAGGCCTGCAGCTGGGCGCGCGGGCGGTGGCCGCGCTGCGAGGTGCTCGCCAACTGTGCGGTCG
>NW_005197667.1:0-1531 GCF_000372725.1 Emiliania huxleyi CCMP1516 | reverse complement strand
CTCGGCAGGTGCGCACGTACGACTCGTCCGAGACGTCGGCCGAGTACTCGCGCCGCAAGCGCGAGGAGGCGCGCAAGGACGACGAGCTTCGGCGCACCTTCTGGCGTGCTTCCCTCCCCTTCCCTGCCCTCGCCTCGCCTCCTCGCCTCCGCTCCCTCCGCTTGCCCCCTCTCCACTCTTGCCCTCCCCCAGACTCCGCCCCCCCTCTCTCAGGTGGGCCGAGATCCTCGAGTCGCCCTTCGCCACCAAGCACGGCCAGGTCGGCAAGGAAGTCTGCCTTCAGCTGCACGCAGACACTCTCAACAAGATCTGGAGGCTGTGAGGCTGGGAGGAGGTTGGCGAAACAGGTGGTGGCGTAGCGCCGAGGGCGGCGATGGCGGAGGGGCCGTATCGCGCGCTCGCGGGCGGCGTCGGACGTCGCTCGTCGCCACGCCCGATCGGCGAGACGGGGGCAGTCCCGGTCCCTGCACAATAGCTGCACACGTTGGGACATGGGACCAGGGCGCGGCCGCGGTCTGCCGTGGGTGCGGAGATGGTGGGCCGTGCCCGGGCTAGGGCCTCCGGTGCTGAAACAAACGTTGAAAAATGTAGACACGTACGTTATGCATGTCGTGAAAAGCTAAAAAGGTATCCCGCACCGATTGTGGATTGATGACATGACTGTGAACAGTTTTGCGGGGGGTACCCTCACTTGTAGTGAGCGTCGGGCTGGTGCGTGGTGTTCGACACCGAGTTTGAAAGATCTGTTTCTCTACGTCTCTCTTCACAAGAAAATCCTGTGAAAAAAGGGAGAAAAAAGGAGTGATTCTGAGATCAGGTTGGGCGACTGGCAGACATTTCAAAAATTTGGCGCCGCAGGCGCCCGCTGCGTGCCCACCATGGTTGGGCGCGCAGCGAAGAAAATTTTGCGCTCTCGACAGCCTTTTCTAATAGGAAAATGGCCTCTACTCGGCGCCATACCGCTTGTCGGCGCACAGCGGAGTTCGCAAGCCGGACCTGCTGCCTTCCCTTCTACGTACACTTTCAGAATGGAGGCTCAAACGCAGCGCAGGGCTCAGACCAAGTGCAAGTCGATTTGTACCACAAAGTTGGTAGACAGTGCCAAAACCGCGGAACCGAAAATGGCGTTTAATTTCGCGCACCTGCTGTCCGCCGCCTGTGGCGGCGCTCCGCACCGCTTGAGGCGCCTGCGGCGCCCCTGGCGGCGCGCTGTCCGCGCGCCCCTCTGTGGTTTTCGTGGGAGGCTCGGCTCTCGTAAGTCTCGATTTGTACAGGATTTCGACGTTAGTGGCAAAACTGCGGAACCGAAAATGGCGTTTAATTTTGCGCACCTGCTGTCCGCCGCCTGCGGCGGCGCTCCGCGCCGCTTGGGGCGCCTGCGGCGACCCCCTGGCAGTGGCAGCAGTGGTGTGTACGGCTGCGGGTGCGCCCGGTACACAAAACCGGCGCTCTATGGCGTGCTCCGGGGGAGCACGACTACGCAGTCGTGGCTTCCACACGCGAGAGAGTGGCTTCTATATTTACGAAAACA
>NW_005197668.1:0-1531 GCF_000372725.1 Emiliania huxleyi CCMP1516 | reverse complement strand
CGGACCGCCTCCTGCTGCACCTCGTCCGGCGTATCGGTTTCATAGCCGGACGAGTCAGCGGAGGCGGCCCGCTTGGCGGGCGGAGAGTCGGGCGACGGCGAGCGCGACTGGCGCGAGGGCCCGCTGCCGCGCGCGGACAGCGCGTTCTTGTCAACGAGACGGGGTCCAGCATCGGCACGGCCCCTGGCACCGCGGCCCTTGCCGCGCTGCTGCTGCCCACGCTTCCTGCCCGGGTTAGGGACAGTGAAGGAGCAGCCGCGCACTCCGCCGCCGCTGGGCGGCGGCGGCACGCGCGCGGCGGCGGCCGGGCCCGCAGGCGCGGCGGGCTGGCCACCCGCGGTGGCACCCTGCGGCTGCGATGCGGCTGCGGCGGCGTACGTCTTGGGCGCCGGCTCCGCGGCTGGCGGCGCGGCGGCAGGGGCGGGCGGCGCCGCAGGGCTCGCGCTCGCAGGCGGCTCCGTGGCCTGCGCCTGCCGCTCGTGGCGCACGGCGCGCTCGAGCTGCGAGTGCGGGTGCAGCTGTACGATGACGTCGCCGCTCTGCGTCGCGGTGAAGGAGACCGAGTACGGCGCTTCGCCGTCGTTCTTCTTCTCCGCGTAGACGAGCGCGTAGTCGCACACCTGTCGTTGGTGGTCAGTGAAGATGGTCTCTGTGCAGCGCTCGGCGGAGCCGACGCGAGAGAAGTGCCGCCTGAACGCCATGCGTTCAGGCGCTGTTTGAACGTGCGCGATCGTTGCTCAGGTCCACGTTGTGTTTCTCATTTCTCTCTTGTGGCTTACTCGTACGAGAGAGCCATTTGCAAGTTGGCCGGGCTCGGGCACTAGGCTCTGAACGCGTCGGCGGCTCTGGCCACGATTACTCCCGCAGGCCCGCCAATGGGCGAGCCGGTGCTCCTCCTCCCTCCGCCCGAGGAGCTGGATCTCGACGAGCCGGAGGACAGCTATTACGCCAACATTCGCTGCGCCCTCCTCGTGCTCCTCCTCCTCGCCGCGACGCAGGCCGGAGCACTCGTGTTCACCCGCCGCTCGCTCGGCCCCGCCAACGCCGACGACAGCCGCGACTCGGTCCCCGTGCTGATGTGCGCGCTGGCGCAGGGGCTGACGTGGGCGCGCGCCGCGCTCCTGCTGCTGCTGCTCGGAGGCTGGGTCGACGCGCTGCCCCACGCCGTCGGCGCCGCCTCGTTTGTCACTTCGTGGGTCGTCACGCCTTTTGCGTACCTGTACCACGAGGCGGTCGGCGTGGGGTACGGATGGGGAGCGAGCGGCGTGGTGTCGCGCGCGGCTGAGGCAGCCGCCGTGCTCGCCCTCCTCGCCGTCCTGCTCCACGGCATCCTCTCGCTGCTGTCGACAATGCTGCCGCCGACGCTGCTCAACCTCTCGGGCATGGCGGCTCCGGCAGCCGCAGCCGGCGGCCGCGCCGGCGGTGCGGAGCTGAGCGGCTCAGTCGGCGCCGCCGCCGGCGCGCCCTCCCTCGACCAACTTCTCTGCGTGCTTGCTGGCCTTCTCGCCGCCGTCCCTAGATGCCGCATCTA
>NW_005197669.1:0-1531 GCF_000372725.1 Emiliania huxleyi CCMP1516 | reverse complement strand
TAACACAGCAGAGACGTAGACCCATTGGAGTCACAGAGTTAGAAATCAGGGTTGCAGCAGCAATCAAACTTGGCTGGCAGTACTTTCATCCCTGAGTTGCAGCCTCTCAAGTTCTAGCTCAAGTTGCAGCTCAGTTGCACCCCTGTTGATGCAGCAAACATGGCAGTACTCAGGTAGCCCTAAGGTGCTGCACAGCACCTTGTACAGTGGCAATGAATCCTCACACCAGTGAGCTTGTGCCATGAGTGCAGACCTGTGGTCCATTGCGCTTTGTGCACTGGCGACGCTGCAACGGCGACGCTGCAGCGGCGGCGACGCTGCTGCGATGGGGTACTGTAGCCCTTAGCTGCTGGACAGCACCTTGTGCAGTGGCAATGTCCACTGACTCATGGCACCAGCCTTGTGCCATGAGCGCTGTGGTCAGTTGCGCTTTGTGCGCCGGTGACGCTGCAGCAGCGACGCTGCTGCAGCAGCGACGCTGCTGCGGTGCTGCGCCTGCACAGCACCTTGGTGCACAGTGGCAATGACTCCCGGCACTTGATGTCCTCAAATGTCCACAGAGAGTATACTGGTTGTGCTCAGGTTGTGCTACATCAACAGGGTGCAACTGAGGCTGCAACTAAGGGATGAAACAGCTTTGCAACTGCTGCCCAACTTTTGTTGTACGTACGTACTTTTAGCTTACTGGGAGAAAAGAGAGAGGGGGTTGTGTTCTCTAGGCCCCTAAGGGCCTTACGCGCGGCGTGAGAGCTCGGAAGCGAGCTTTGCACGGCGATCGAGGATGGCACGGTTCACCCCCTTCACCGAAGCGATGGAGATGCGTTCCGCGTGGTGTGACACAAATGAGAGGCGGGAGTGGGGAGGGTACGCGGTGCGGTCAACGCCCGAGCGTTGAGCCTTGCGCGCAAGGCGGTTGATCTTTGCAACTGCTGGCGGCGAGAAGCCGCCGCCGAATGTCTCGTGGAGAAGCAGGTTGAACTTGTTTCGTTTGCCGAAGATCCCGTCATGGTAGTGGCCACGCTGCGACTTGACGTAGCCTTGGCCGGTGGTGTGGTCGAACGCCCGTTGACCACGGAACCCGCGTTGCTTGCAGCCCATGTTTGCAAGGCGGGCGCGCTCTTCGGTGTTGCCGAAGGCGAACTTGTCTCCAACGGAGCCGGGGTTGCCTCCGGTGTCGGTGCGGCCGACCCCAACGGGCAAGCCACCCCGGAGGGGGGTCCAAAGTTTGACCTCGCTGATCTCGTCTTTGCCCCCGGCTCAGCCAGGTCGGTTTTGTAGCCCTCGTTGAACTGTTTGGTGAGTTCTGGTTTTTCGGCATCTCCCATAACGGGCCGGGAGATGGAGACGGCGGCGACACAATCGTACCAGGCGCGAAGTACGCCGTCGTGAGGGCGCCGCCGGGCGGCGTTGTTGAGGAACCAGTCGCCATGGTAGTCCTTTGCACCACCGACTGTGTCCCCAAGCTCGAGTGCCCGCGTGACAGTCGAGCGGCACTGCGAGAGGTGAAGGCCGTTTCGGCGCTGAAGCTCGC
>NW_005197670.1:47785-49087 GCF_000372725.1 Emiliania huxleyi CCMP1516 | reverse complement strand
GGGGTGGGGGGGGGGGGTGCGTGAGGGCGGCGGCGATGACGGCGGCGGCAAAGGCGGCGACGGCGAAGGCGGCGGGGTGTGGTGCGACAAGAGGCGCGCGTGTGACGGTGCATGGCGGCCGGCGACGGCGGGCTGCGGGGAGTGAGCGGGTGGTGTGGGGCGGTGCTGGTGGACGCGGCAGCAAGCGGCAGGGCAAGGCGAGAGGTGAGAGGGTGGCGCGGCACCTTTTGAGGCCATCGTCGCTCGCCTCTCGTACGATGAGCACCAGCGGCCTCCGCGGCCACAGCGTCCTGAGTCGGGGAGCGTGTGGGGTGTGGGGCATGTCAAATCATCCATGTCATGGGCGCCGTCTCGAGGCAGATAGAGGTGGCGGTGTGCGGCTGGAGGGCGCTGCCGCGGGGGGGTGGATATCACACAGCATGTGAGGGCGTCGCGGCTCACGGGCGGCGGCGCGGAATTGGTTCTTGTGGACGGGGGGCGGCCGCGGCGGGCAAGAGGGAGACGGGAGAGGGCGGAAGGGGGAAGGGCAGGATCGAGCGGGGTAGGGGAGGCGGGCCTTCGTCGTACTCCTTGCTGAATCGTCGAGCGGGCCAAGCAGCTCTGGAGCGCGCCGCCGGTTCTTGGCGACCACGAGGTTTGGTTGTGCGCCGCGCGCGCGGGGGCCGCGCCAAGCCCAGTATAGCGTCGAAGGTGACGAGAAGCCGAAGATGAGGTGGGGAGAAGGGCTGGGAAGGGGGGGTCGCGGTGTCCATGGCAGATCTACTGGGTAGATCTATACGAAGGTGCGATGCGCCCTCATTGCGGTCGATGTACCTGCAGGAGAGTGTGGTGGAGGCGTCAAAGCCGCGAACGAGGGTCCGGCGGCGAGGGGCGAGGCGAGAGATCGGGCGGAAGGCGAGATGTGCAATGCGAGGCACTCGGGCCCCACAGTCGGGCGCGGTCGTGTGTGGCGGGCGTGGCTCGCGGCGGGCAGGAGCAGGAGCATCAAGAGGTGATGCTGACGCCGAGTGAGCGAGTGCCGTGCGCGACTTGTGCCGAGGCGAGATGGCGAGATATGTGGGGCGAGGCCCGCGGCCGAGTGGCACGCTTCGCCCGGTGGGAGTGAGAGAGCCCCAACTCCCCGCCAAGCGGCGAGAGAGGGCGAGAGCTTGGCAGCGCCATGGCACACCTTTGTTGATTGCTGGGTTGCCTTTTGGGGGGCTGTGATCCGCGGCCTTTTGGCCCCACCTCACTTTCCAAGACATTACCTGTATCTTCGCGCACGAGTTGCAAACACAAACAAAACCAACAAACAAAACTACT
>NW_005197670.1:36470-46938 GCF_000372725.1 Emiliania huxleyi CCMP1516 | reverse complement strand
GCTGCACCCGCGCCTTCCCTCGCGGGCGCCGTCGCGCCGCGCGCGCCCAACTCTGCTGGTACACGGCACGCGTCGTCACTCAGCCGCGGAGAACAGGCGGTGCAGCGCGCGAAGCGCGCGCGATCTCGTACTTTCAAGGGGCTGGATCCGGCCATTCCAAGGGTATACCTTTGAGAATCCCCAACTTCCACCCTCCTAATCACACTCGCTCAATTTCTCGACTGGCCAACACGAAGTGCTGCGATCGAGGTGGGCCCATTTCTTTTTTCCTTTCTTTTTTGGGTCCTGTGGGCACCCTAGGCATGTAGCTAGCGTTCTTTGCGAATGTCTCGAAATGGCCAGCAGGTAAGATCATATGGCCTCGCGCATCCGCATGTGCCGCATCGGCTCCCTCATGCCACAACCCCTCACAGCCCACATCGCACCCCCTAATCGCTTTTGATGGATGATGCCTTCATTGATGCATGATGGGTGAGCCCGCCACGGCTGCCTGGCGAGGTGCCTCGGGCCTCGGCTGGCACGTGGCAGCTCCGCTCCTCGACGCTCGAGAGCGACTCGGGTCGGGGGGGAGGTCGAGACACGAGAGAGTCGAAAGCTCGAGCGCGAGAGTGACCGTGTGTGTTACGCTCAACGCTCTACGCTGCCCGCGGGGGCGCGGGCTCGCGGTGACGTGTGGCGTGCGTGGAGAGAGAGGTCCAAAACCGGACCAACGGCCGGCACGCAGGAGCTGCCGCACATGTCATGGCCGGATGCGTCAGAGTGGAGTGTCCGCATAGTCGAGTGCCGCACCTCTCTGGACTCTGCAGACTGCACTCTCGACTCGCACGTCTGGCAGCGTGACCTAGAGAGATACTCCACACGCACGCACGCACACGGGCCTCACGGCTCGGACGACGGCCTCCGCACACGCGTTTTGAAGAGATGCAGAGCTGCTAGCATTCCACTCTTCCATTCCTCCTCTCTGCGTACGCGAGCACCTCCGCCGCGCCGAGCACGTCCTGCAGCAGCAGGCAGGCGGCGGCGGCGTGGCCCCAGTGCTGGCGGCGGGCGCTGTGCCGGCCCGGCCCGAGGGCGAGCCGGGTGGTCCACGTCTCGTCCCACAGCAGGAGGCGCAGCCCGGTCGGCGCCGCCTCTCTCAGCCTCTCCGCCGCCGCCTCGACCAGCTCGCACTCTCGCGAGCGGCGGCCGTCGGCGAGGTACGGCATGCCGAGCACGACCCCTCCGGCGTCGAGCTCCGCCGCCAGCGAGCAGATCGCCGCGGCCTGCGTCGCGAAGCGGGACGGGCCGCTGCTCTCCCGCCGCTCGCGCGAGATCACCCACGCGTCGGCGCCGGGCGGCTGCGCCCATCAAAGGGACTGCTGCAGAAGACGCCCAATCTTGCACAAGTGCAAGAACCATACCGTCGGGTACTTATTTTAAGAGCAGGTAAACAGCAATAGATCCGGCCCTCAAGCGGCCTAATCGATACCCAGCCCTCACGGAATCGGTCCCTCGTTGTACAGCAATCGATCCTTCACACTGCCCGCGCTGCCAAACTTGCTGAGAATCGGTCCCCCCACCTGTGGCGCGAAGCTGATATGTCTCCCGCGCTCGGCGCGCCGACCGCGCAGCGGCGGCAGACCACCCTCCGGTTCGAGGGGCGCCTGGGGGTGAGCGGGCTGCCTCCGCCAGAGTTTGGCTCGCCCACCTGTGCGGGCCCCCCTGTACCCCCTCCCCCCCCCGGCCCGGGTGTCTAGCAATTGGTCCCTTGGCAAGCGCGAATCGGTCCCCCTGGCTCCAGGAACTGATCCGGCACTACACCCGGATCTATTGCTGTTTACCTGCTCTTAAAATAAGTACCCGACGGTACTGTACTTGGCTAAAGTCTGCCCAGGTTGTGGAGGACACGATCCCGGCGTGAACACGACTAACTGACGGATCCGCTCCTGACAGTCGCACGCGCCGCGCTGCAGCGCGTGCGACCTACTGTGTGAATACGTTTTCCACGTATTCCAAATGACCTCCCAGAGGCCTGTATTCTGCCGTATTCCACCCGTATTCCACGTATTCCATGGAATACGCCGTATTCCAAGCTCCAAAAATGGACGTATTCCGTATAAAATTTTCTTCGCTCCGCGAATTCACACAGTAGGGCGTGCGACTGTCTTTGTTTGAAGTAAAAAGTCGAATCAGAGCGGCGTCGGCGTTGTCCTCCATTTTCCTCTCACGGACCGCCCGTCCCCGGCACCGCTCCGGGACGCACGCCGGCGAAGCACCATCAAGCTGCTGTACGGCCCCGGCATCGCCTTCCCAGGCTTAGCTAGACTGAGAGATATTGTGCACATGGTTGATCTCTACAATATATACACTGACACTGAACCTCCCAGAGCTCGTCCCGGTCCGTCACGGCCATCCTCGTCCTCCGGCGGGCCCCCGGCCGCGGCGCGGTGCGGCGGCGTCACAAATCCGAACGCAGAGCACCGGGACGCGGTCGGGGGATCTGAGGCCCAGTGAGGCGTATGCATTGCCCATCCAGGGCTATCACCTGGACCTATCAACAGGCGCCTGCGGCGCCGTGCTCAGGAGCCTACTGTGTGAATTCGCGGAGCGAAGAAAATTTTATACGGAATACGTCCATTTAGCATTTTTGGAGCTTGGAATACGGCGTATTCCATGGAATACGTGGAATACGGGTGGAATACGGCAGATTACAGGCCTCTGGGAGGTCATTTGGAATACGTGGAAAACGTATTCACACAGTAGGCTCAGGAGCTGCTGCTCCAACCTGTTCACACTTTGGTACGGCACAGTACGGACACGGAGCACTTGGAGTGCAGTCGGTAACCTCACATCCAGGGCCGGGGGGCTAAGAAGCTCACCCAGCGGTCCGCATGATTTTTTCCTGCGGCACCAAATTCTTTTTTAGCGGCCCTGGAAGCTTGGTTGCGGCCGCGCGCGGTGGGAACGAGGAAATCGGCTGCTATGTGAGCTGTGCAGAGGCTGAAACCAAGGAACTCCTGCCGCAGGAGTATGCACAACAGGCGCAGCTGCGCACATTGCTCAACCGCCACCCTGTATTTCGGCAGCACTATGGCCTGGAGCCGTGGTTCGCAGGATGTACTGATGAGAGCTACGTGGGCTGCGGGCTTGAGTCGAAGATATTCACAAATGCATACATCAGCTTTGGATCACGCAGCCGTGACTGCCACACCGACTACCGGAACCCATCAATTACACACCTCACTACACGGCTCCGCGGCCACTGGGATGGCACAGTCATCACCGGCCAGACGGTTCTCTTCGATCGCTACGGAACACGAGCTGTGGTTGTTGACGACAGCATGCGTGGCAGGCGGCTGGTTGGCGGCCTCAACATCATCAAGCACGCAAACATGGGGCCCAAGGGCGATGTCATTACCGACAAGGGCTTGCTGAAGTGAATGGATTGATTTGGTCAGAGAAGAGGCCAAGGAGGACCAAGGCGGCGGGGAGAATCTGTGTACACATACACATTCGTTCGGCTGTGTCCCCGTGCGGCCTGCCTGATGGCGTGGCGCCCGCCCTCCACCCACATCCCCGCGCAGCGCCCTCCAACCGCACTGCCTCCGTACTATCAATTTAACAGTACAGTATACAGAGTACTCGGTTACATCATGATGGTCCGCATGGAGTCGTACCCAACTGTGTAGAGAGTGGTGGTTGTATAACCATGTGTGAAGCATCACAAGCCCGACCATTGCACACAAATACAGATTGAGGCTATCTTCTCACATGCGCGTGACAATGTGTGAAATATACTCGCTTAGTGTGGGTAAACCATAGTAGCGTATACGCTACTATGAACAGAGAAACCCACATAAGGATCGCCGCTGCAGTCCACGACGAGCCAGCCTGCTGCCGGCTCGCACGGCAGCCTCTTCCTCTCGACCAGCCTCAACTTCCATACAGTCAACATTTTGTCGCTGCGTGCTCGTGGCGAGCTGTGGCGGCGGTCGAAGTTGGCCCAGATTCGACGACGAGCGCCGGACGATAGTAGTGTCTCTGTTCGCCCTGTGCATGTCAGGCCAGGCTGCAGCAGGGCACTACCATCGTGCTGCCCTGCTGCAGCCTGACTTTGCCCACTGTGCACAGCCGCCAGAGCATCACCACCGCCCGGCATCGTGTCACGGCGAGCTTCTTCTGCGCCCGCTCGCGAGGCTCTCGCGCTGGTACACTTTGGCCATCTGCTGCTCGCGTTCGGCGAGCTCTTCTCCGCACTCCTGCCACGGTGCCGTCACCACACACCTTCTGGCCGGCCTGAGCCGCGCGGACTCGCCGGCGGGGGCAACGTATCGACCTCTCTCTCTGGTGCACCACGGGCCGCGACGGCCTGCTAGCAGCCGGCGCGAGGAGGCAGTGTGCCGGCACAGTCGAGCCGGAGCATCGGGTTCTTGATGCTTGTGGGGTCAAGTTTGACCTTATGTGGCATAATATGCAACAATAAGGCTATGCTGTCTCCCGGCTTTTTGAGATATGATCCCTCAAAGTCGAATTATGGTTTACTGGTGACCATAGTAGCGTCTCCGTCTGTCCTGTTTGCGTTTCTTCACACGAATACTTTAAAGTCTCGACAATCGCTAAGCTGCTTATGTGGCACCGCAGCGGCTCCCTTGGGGATGCCTGAGGCCACCCCAACCACTCACCAAGCCTTACGTGGACGAATTCAAACCTACTTTTATGGTTTACCTACACTAAGGGAGTACCACTTTCTCAAGCAGACACTCGGTGGAGTCACAATTCCACCCCTTATCCGATGTCCCAATTCCACGCCGAACGGAAGGACGAGGGCGAGCTCCGCTCCACGGCAGAGGTCGCCGCCGGCCAATCTCTCTGCCCTGCGCGGACGCGCGGCGCCGCCCTCACACCGGCGCGCGGCCTCAGGTCTTCTCGAGCGTGCGGCAGCAGGCCGACCAAATCGGGAAGCGCTTCGCCAGCGGCGGCCGTTACACGGAGGAGCAGTTCAAGGCGGGTGCGGACGTGAAGGACGGGCCGGAGCCGGCGGCGGAGGAGGGCGGTGGCGGCGAGGAGGCCAAGTCGGACGCAGTCAGCACCAACTTTGACCCAGACGACAACCGCACGCTGTACGACCGGCTCAAGGAGCAGCGCGACGCGAAGCAGGAGGAGTGGGAGGCGGCGCACCAGTTCAAGAACCAGATGGACCACTGGCGGCTCGACGAGGACGACGCCGCCTTCGAGGAGGAGCGAGTCGACCGCCTCAACGCGCAGCGGAGGGAGGCGGAGCGGATGAACCAGGAGAGTGCAGAGTTCTACAAGCTCGCGCGGGAGCGACGCACCACGCAGGTGGCGCCCGTCTCGGTTGCCTCTGCCGCGCCGCCCCCGCCCCGCCCTCCGCCAAAGCGGCCGGGTGCCTCGCTGCCCGCCGCGCTTCGCGTCGTGCGGCCGCGGGCGGCGGAGGCGGACAAGCCTGCGGCGGCGGCGGCTCCCGCGCCCGCAGCCGCGGCTGCTGCGCCGGCGGCGGCATCGGCAGGAGCGGCCTCCGCCAGTGGCGGCGCCAGTGCGGGCGCCTCGCTGCTCGGGCTGGCGTACGGCTCCTCCTCCGACGAGGAGGGGTGAGCTCTCTGCGCCTCTGCGCTTCTTCGTTCTTGATCTTGTGTGGGAGCAAGTGGACTGCAGCGACACCGGGGTGGCGCCCCTGGCGCCCCAACCGAACGGCACCACTACGCACATACGAGTCGGTATACACGTATATTCTAGATAAAAATGCGTTCAAACCCCCCCGGCGGCCGGGACCACCGTGCACCGACAACGAGCCGCAACGCGACAGAGGGCCGGCGCGGCCGCATGCAAAAATAAACGCGACGCCTCGTCCTCGCACGCTCGGGCGGCCCCAGCGGCCAGCGGCGCGTCGCGGACCTCGCGTGCCCGGGCGGAGGCAGCCTCACTGCTGCCTGCGGAGCGGGATGCGCGGCAGCCCGAGCGAGTGGCGCGTGAGGTTGAGCGTGTTTTTGAGCAGCATCGCTATCGTCATCGGGCCGACGCCGCCCGGCACGGGGGTGATGGCGCCCGCGACGAGGGAAACCTGGTCAAAGTCGACGTCGCCTAGGGGACGACGTGCCGTGGACGTGTCGGGGACGCGTCGCGGGCAAGCGGGGCCTCGCCCGCGTCGACGTCACCGCAGAGCTTGTATCCACGCTTATCCTCGGGCGCGGGCTTCGAGTTGACGCCGACGTCGATCACGACCGCGCCGGGCTTGATCCAGTCGGCCTTCGACACGGAGGGGCAGCGTCGTCGACATGAGAAACAACAATGACGAGGAGGAGGAGGAGGAGGAGGAGTCGCCAAGGCGACCATTCATGTGACTGCCGGACCCTCTCCCGAGATCGCACAGACCGCCACCGCAACAACATGTACATGTGCATGTGCTCCGCGAGTGCGTGTGCCCCGTCGTCCGTGCTGGGGGCGTGTGTGTAAGACTGGCTGACTGACTGTCTGACTGACTGACTGCCTTGACGAGCTCAGCGCCGAGATATGGGGAGATATGGGGAGATATGGGGAGATAAGGGGAGATCTGGGGAGAGATGTGACTGCCTTGACGAGCTCAGCGCGTCCGATGGCGGCGACGACGATGTCTGCGCGCCGCACCTGCGCCGAAACAAGGCCGCGGCCAGGCTTTGCGATCTCTCCGGCGCAAGGCTTCGGGTCGGGAGGGGCGAGGCTTCGGGTCGGGAGGGGCGAGGCTTTGCGGTCATCAGGAGGGCCCAAGTATTGCGGTCTCTCTGGGCCGAGGCTTCGGGTCGGGCCGAGGCTTCGGGTCGGGAGGGCCGAGAGTGGGCCCAGGCACCTGCGGGAGGGCGAGTGGGGGTGAGGCGCGGGGACTTGCACAGTGCGCGCGCCACGCATCGAGGCAGTGCAGGGCTATAGCATGAGTGCAGCTTCGGGTCGGGAGGTCGGGGAGGGCCGAGGCTTTGCGGTCGGGGGGCCTCGCCGCCTGCGCAGGCAGGTCTGCGGTGCGCGAGTGGCAGACGGTGACGGTGGCGTCCATCGACTGGAGCAGGTGGGCGACAGGCATGCCTACGGGGGCGAGGACACAGGTCACGCTGCGCCCGCCGACGCGACGCAGCTGTGTGCGCGCGCTCGCCGACGATGTTGGACCGCCCAAGCACGACAACCTCCTTGCCGGCCACCTGCGGCCACGTGTGGTGGACGTGTGGTGGACGTGTCGTGGACGTGTCCCGAGGAGCGCCACACACCCGCTTCCTCGCGCGGCAGCGTGGAGGTACGGTGAGGTGAGGTGCGTTTCTCCACACACTCGAGGTGGTGGGGCAAGGGCCAGGCTAGCCCCTCGCGACTAGACGACAGGAGCCCCACGGCACTCAGAGGTGCGAGGCCCGGTGCGCGTGGGTGAGCCGTGTGGGAGTGAGTGTGTGTGTGTGTGTGTGTGGCGACCTGGATCTCGGACCGCTGCAGCAGCTCGACGCAGCCGGCGGGCGTGCACGGCAGCGCGAGGGGCGGCTCCCCGCCCCGGAGGCACATCCGGCCGATGTTTTCCGCGGAGAATCCGTCCACGTCCTATATAATATATAATATAATATCATTCAAACGTGTGTGATGTGATGTCGTCGTATGCGGGGGCGCCGTCTGCGGCCTTGGCGACGGCGATGGACTCGAGGACGGCGGCTTCGTCGATGTGCCTCGGCAGAGGGAGCTGCACGAGGATGCCTGAGGGACGGGTCCGCCACTCTTCCCCCCCCTCACAACATAGTGTCGTATCGCCCGCTCCCGAGGCGAGCGCGCGCCGTGGATGCGCGGGTCCGCGTTGAGCTCTTCGACGGTGGCGAGGAGCTGCTCCTGCGTGACGGTCTCGTCAAAGTTGCGGTCCACGGAGTAGAAGCCGACCTCCGCCGCCGCCTTCTTCTTCATCCGCACGTACGTCGCCGAGTCGGTCCGGTTGCCCACCAGCACGACGGCGAGGCCCGGCGTCGTGCCATGCGCCGCCTTGAGCTCGTCGGAGCTCGCCTTGATGTCGCGCCGCACGGCGGCCGCGATGGCCTTGCCGTCGATCAGCCGCGCCCGACCTTCGGCGGGCGAGGCCAGCATGGCCACGCCAGCAGCCCGTGGCTGCGCAAAGGCGACGCTAGCTCCGAACGGCCGCGCGTCGCGGCCGTGCTGCAGCTGCAGTCCGAGCGCGACGCTGGCGCTGAGCGATCCGGCAAGCGCGAGCCTCCGCACGGCCGATAGCTTCATGAATGGGCCGGCGGAGGCCTGTGACAGCGCTGAGGAGGCGGGCAGGGTGCCACTTCTCAGACACACGCTGTGTTGTCGTTGAGAAGAATTCTAAGTATCAGAAGCTAACCTGTTTTCTTTCTTTCTTTCAGCACGCTGGCACGACAAGGGCGCGGACTGATGTACGACGTCGTCGAACTCGTCGAACAAGTGGAGAATGGCCGTAGCTCCTCTCCACGAGCGATTCAGAAGACGTACCAAGTGTCGATTCTGTATAGAATTGCGAGGCGCACACGCTGGTGCAGGCGGCGAGACGTCGATCCGACTCGTTCGGCCGTGAAGTCGCCGTGAAGGGTTGGCAAACAGGCCATTTTGCCCACATTTTGCCCTCTCGCGCGATCTTCTCGCGTCGGCAAGCGCGCGGGCAAGGATGGGCGAGCCGGCCCCGCCACGCTGGACGGGCCAGCGGCTGGCACGCGCCGGCCACCCTTGCGTTGTCTGTTTTCTTTGCCAGCCCCCCTCCGTGTCGCGATGCGCTCCCCGCTCCCGTTCCCCTGTGTCCCTGATCGTCCTTACAAGATCCTGCTCGTGCAGGTGGGGACCCTGTCCTTCTCCCACCCCTCGTTTGGCGTGCCCGTTTTATTTATTTATTTATGTTTTCTTTCTTAGGACCCTGTCGTGAGGGTGAACCCTGCCCAGCCCCCCTCCGTGTCGCGATGCGCTCCCCGCTCCCGTTCCCCTGTGTCCCTGATCGTCCTTACAAGATCCTGCTCGTGCAGGTGGGGACCCTGTCCTTCTCCCACCCCTCGTTTGGCGTGTACGTTGTATTTATTTATTTATGTTTTCTTTCTTAGCTTGGGATGTCCGTTTTATTTATTTATTTATGTTTTCTTTCTTTCTTTCAGCACGCTGGCACGACAAGGGCGCGGACTGGCGCGGACTGGCACACACACCGTTGAGAAGAAAATAGAGGTGGGGGGGGGAGGGACGGAGGGTTGAGCGGTTTCTCGATCGCGTTCAAGGGCGCGGACTGGCGCGGACTGGCACACACACCGTTGAGAAGAAAATAGAGGTGGGGGGGGAGGGACGGAGGGTTGAGCGGTTTCTCGATCGTGTTCAAGGGCGCGGACTGGCGCGGACTGGCACACACACCGTTGAGAAGAAAATAGAGGTGGGGGGGGAGGGACGGAGGGTTGAGCGGTTTCTCGATCGTGTTCGACGTTTCTCATCCTCTCACTCCCAGCGCCCAGCACACTCACTCTGTTCATAGCGCACACTGGGCAAATCGGCCGATTTCCAACCCACTAAATCATCACGGCCCCGTAACACCCTCCGCGCGCGGTCAAAGGCTTCCCAGGGCCGGTCCATGACATGAACCGATAGACACAAGCAAAAAAAACCGCACCTCTAAGCTTCTCGGGCACCCCGAGGCCCATACGGCGCCCCGGCGGGCCCCGGCGGAGGTCCGGCGCGGCGCTCCAAATCCGCACTTCGCGAGCTTCTACGGGAGTTCACGCGGCCTCTCCGCCTCGCGAGGCACACCCCACACCCACCACGAGCCCTGGGGCCGTGGGAGGACCTTTGGCCGCGGCGTCCGGAGCTTTGGTCGTCGACAATCGGCCGCCAAGTAGGCCGTCGTACGAACGCGAACGTGTCCGGAGAGGCTCTCGGATGGGTCCGGCAGCGGTCCCATGGACCCAGAAGCTCGCCCCGGCGGAGAACTCACGACTCGGCCCCGCCCCAGGTCACCAAGATGTGCCCTTGGACAGGCGTGGGGGCTCGGATGACGACGTTGGCGCCCGCGACGACGCCCTCCCCGACGACGTCGCATCTGGCAGACTACGCTCTACGGCGGTCGGGCGGCGGCAGCGCGGATGATCACATGGTTTGGGACTCTGAGCGATGGCAGAGGCCTTTATTTGCAAACGAGGACGCCCCGCGAGGCCCCATCGGCCGGGAGTGGTGAGTGGGACCATAAACAAGCACTATATCCCCTACCGCGACCAGCCCACACACAGCCCAAACCGCTGCCAAAACCGGCCCTGGTCACGCCGGCCGGGAGGCTGCCGGGGCGCCCAAACAGTCCCTCACGAACGCCACACGGGCCACCACGGCCCGTCCGGCGGCCCGAGTGCCGCCCCACACCCGCCCGACGCCCTCGGCCAGCCAGCACCCACTCTGAGAGGCTTCACCGCCGCCAGCGCGCCGAGCGCGCCGCCCTCTCCTCGCGCAACACGGGCCCCTGGCCGCACGCCCGAGAGGCGGC
>NW_005197670.1:34761-36370 GCF_000372725.1 Emiliania huxleyi CCMP1516 | reverse complement strand
TGGGGGGAGGCGGCGGAGGGGGCGACGTGGGGCGGGAAGGGGGGGGCGTCGCGGGGGAGCGGGGGAGGAAGCGGGGGAGGGACCCGATTGAGGAGGAGCCGGTGGGGGTGGAGGGTGGGGAGGCGGGAGGCGTGTTTGGGGAGATGGGGGACCGGGGGGGTCCGGCAGGGGGGGGGAAGCGAACCTCGAAGAGCAAGCACCAAAAATCGCGCAGCCGGAGGGAGGCGGGCCGGAAGCGCACGGAGGGCCCTGTGGGGGGGCCCGGGGGGATGGGTCGCTGACTCGAACTGGCGCTGTACGGGCCGTGTTCCTTGTGTGTGTGTACTACATCTCGAAGGGTGGAGCCGCCTGAAGTGACTTCATGCCACGTGTGAGTGGGCTATGTTCTTTGTGTGTGTAGTACGTCTAGAAGTTGCTATGTCTACTGCTCTTCTGTTGACCTCTGCGCTGGCTGAGCCCCTGCCACGCCCGCCCCCCTCCCCTCTCTCCCCCTCACTCCCCTGCCCGCCACACGGTTGATATGGCACACATGACCACGCCACCTCGCGCGCAGGTGGGAAAAGGCACAATGAACGATGGGCTTGCCCATCCCGGAGTGGTTCGATCCCACACAAACCCGAGACGGTGACGGGATGCTGGCTGATGGTCTCAGGCCCAGTGAGGTAGTGCATCAGACTATCCCGGATCCTGCTGACCAAGCTCCTCTTGTAGCTCGATCGGTCACACCGCCATCGCCGTCGGGGAGAGGGGGGACGACACTGCTTCGGCAGCGTGCACCTCGATCCTGTACCGTGTTTGTTATGACCCCCCCCAATGAACATACCAGTGAGGGAGGGCGAGACGATCGAGGGGTCCCGTACCACGCGGAATCGGCCCTATCCAGTGCTCAAGTGCTCAAGATACTTGAAATCGTAAAGGACCACGAGCGAGCGTGGTGTCATCCTTTCTCACATTGTAGCCGCCGAACCGTGCGCCTACCCATGCCTCTCGCTCCGCGCGCTCAGTATCGTTCGCACGCGCCGCAGCTTCCCCGCCTACCCTCGCAAGCCGCTCCCACCACGTCGATGCCGCCTTGCCTGCCCTTGCCCGCGGTCGCTCGATCCAGCGGCACTCTCTCTCCCACGCTCACGAAGGTGTTCACCACAAATGACACGCCCTGCCCCTAACAGATGGTTCCCTGTCACCGCACTTACGCCTCAACTCTGCTGCTGCTTGCCTCCTCTCTGGCATTGCTCCCAGCGGTGACTGCCCAGGGCCGCTTGGTCGGCGATCTGGTGATCATTCTGGATGCCAGCGGCAGCATAAAAAACAGCCGGGGCGACGTGGCGACGTTTGCGCAGAAAGTTGTGGACTCCTTGGATGTCGCCGAGACAGTCGCTAACGTGGGGCTGGTACAGTTTGCCTCCGACACGACCAAGCTCAGTGATCTCACCTTCAACGCTGGCGCCCTCGCAGATGCCATTGAGGTTTACAGAACCGGCGACGAGGGATGGACCTTCATCTCCAACGGGCTCCTCATGGGAGAGCAGCTGCTCGATACTGGCCGTTCAAGTGTCACGAAGGTCATGCTACTCCTGACCGATGGAGAGCAGACCTGCAGCCGCAACCC
>NW_005197670.1:33280-34576 GCF_000372725.1 Emiliania huxleyi CCMP1516 | reverse complement strand
AAGAATTTGAATTTGCCTTTCGAAAATTTGGAAATGTTTGCGACAGTGTGGACCTTGTCAAGAGCCCTGGATCTCCCGATTTTCAGGGGAACGTCGGAGTCGGCCTTCGGTGGCGACAGCTAGGAATGCATCTCCTCCGTCGTTTTTCGCGCGATGGCCCTGAGAAGCTGGCGGTGCACGCAGGCGGACCTTGTGTGTGGCCGGAACGCTTAAAAAGTGGCTGCTCTACGTCACTTTTTTGAGTAGATAGTGCCGAGCTGGCCGTGACATCGTTTTTAGCCCCCCGCTACCCAGTTGCACTCGTGCGACGTAGCGGGGGGCCACAACTACGTTTACGAAAACATAAGTAGTCCCGCGAGGTGTGAATTTGCCGCCCCAGTAGCCCCCTTTCCATCGGACTGGTTTTTCGGCGCGTCCCCAGAGCGTCCAAACTTGTTTGGGCGCGAACCGTACGTATCTCGCAACGAATCTC
Organism: Emiliania huxleyi CCMP1516; assembly: GCF_000372725.1. Lineage (NCBI taxonomy): Eukaryota > Haptophyta > Isochrysidales > Noelaerhabdaceae > Emiliania > Emiliania huxleyi. The sequence continues at coordinate 34,104 of NW_005197670.1, read as the reverse complement.
GCCGGCCTCACCGGCCCCCACCGGCTTTCGTCGCCCATGCTCGGTCTCGACTTGAGTGCTGCTCGACTGGCCGATGAAGAGCGACCCGTACGACGCGCACTTGTCGTCCTCCCTCCTCGCCACATGACGGCCGCCCCCCGACACCGACAGTCGCGCTCCGCACGCCTTCGAGGTCAGCAGCGGCCGAGCGACGATCGGCTCGCTCCGATCGCTGGGCGCGGTCACTCTGCGGCCCATCACCCGCCTGCCGATCACCTGTCCGCCTCGCCGCGCGCGGGCCGCTCGCCTGCTCGCCACCGCCGCCGCGCGTCCCCGCGCCGCCACGCTTCCCTGCACCTGACGGCGCTCGAGCTGCGCAGACAGCGCGCTCTGGCAGACAGAGCAGCGGCCGCCCAGGCGGTCGCTGCTCCGCCCCGTCCGAATCCGTCCGCCCGCGCGTGCCGCTGCCGCCGCCGCCGCCGCCACCGCCGCCGCGTTTCCCCGCGCCGCCACGCTTCCCTGTGCACCTGACTGCGCTCGAGCTGCCAGCTGCGCAGACAGCGCGCTCTGGCAGACAGAGCAGCGGCCGCCCAGGCGGTCGCTGCTCCGCCCCGTCCGAATCCGTCCGCCCGCGCGTGCTGCTGCCGCCGCCGCCGCCGCTCCACCCGGTGCCCGTGTGTCGTGAGAGTTGCTTTGTGTATGTCTATGTGCATGTCGCATGTGTGTGCGGACTTATATGTCATACTTGAGTTTCTATCTATGATAGTAGACGGGTACTCGGGTTTGGATGGTAGCGGGGGGGCCCGCCGGAGGCTGGGTACTGAATGATTTCTGGGATCTGTTTT
>NW_005197670.1:0-16233 GCF_000372725.1 Emiliania huxleyi CCMP1516 | reverse complement strand
CCGCGTCGGCGGTGTTCCACGGCTCCGTCTCGTCCGGAGGCTCGGGCGCCTAGGGGGAAGGTTCCCAGAAGGTTCCTAGAAGCTTCCCGGTGCTCCGCGGCTCCGTCCGGAGGCTCTCGCGCGCCGCGTCCGTCTTGACGGCGCAAAACTTGCAGCCTCGCGTGCAGGTGTCGCCTGTGGGAGGGGAGCGGCGCGGCGAGGCGTCTTGCTCGGTCGTGGGGTGTGGGCAGAGCGGCTCCCGCGGGAGAGGTAGGCTCTCTCTCTCGGGCTCCGGGGAGAGAGGAAGAGAGGGAGAGAGGGAGAGAGGAGAGGCAGAGGCAAAGGCGGAGGCAGAGGCAGAGAGCGCGCGCCGAGCAGCATGATCGTGGCAGTGCCTCCGTTCCAGCACTCGCCAATGTTCGGGCACTGGGCCTCCTCGCACACGGTGGCCAGCTTGGTGCCGCCTGCGTCCGCGCGCCGCGCCTCTAGCGACTCCTTGAGCTCCGCGTACCGCGTCTCCGAGCCGCCCGGCGCTGGCACGTGGAACCAGCCCGGCCGCGGCCCGTCCGGCATGTCCCCGCCAACCTTGGGACGCACGGGCTCCGAGCGGTACCCCGCGCGGTCGTGGTCCTGCGGCGCCATGTCGTGCCGGACGATGCCGCGCTCAGCAAGCCACTGCTTGGCAGCTTCCCCTTGCAGCACTGCTCCGCCGTCCGCCGCTGCGGCGGCAGCGGGCTCCGGCGTCGGCCGAGCGGTGCTCAGCATGGGCGGACCGCAGCGGAGCGCGAGGGCTTGTTGGCAGAGGGCGAGCATCGGGGTCGGCAAAATTGTGCGGAACCGTCCGCTTCGATGTCTGCTCTCAGCAGAGCTCAAGCTTTGATGCGAGGCAGCGAAAGAAGAATTCTTGAACACAAGCCTCTCTAACAGCACACTGGCACGACAAGGGCGCGGACTGGCGCGGACTGGCACACTCACCGGCTTTGAGTCCGCCCAGCCCCCCTCCGTGTCGCGATGCGCTCCCCGCTCCCCTTCCCCTGTGTCCCTGATCGTCCTTACAAGATCCTGCTCGTGCAGGTGGGGACCCCCTGTCCTGGTGTCCTGGGGAGTGTATAAAATGAACTCGGGGGCACGGGACGCGGCACAAACCCCCTGTCCTTCTCCCACCCCTCGTTTGGCGTGCCCGTGTTATTTATTTATTTATTAGGGAAATATTTACCCCTCTCTTGGCACATCTAAAACAAAACTCGCTCTCTTTTATGTCCCACCATGCAGAGCGCATCTCTCTCTCTCTGTTGTGCGAGGCGTGAACCGCGCCATTCGCTCTCACCTGGCAACCCTGTCTGCACGTCTCGCGCGCGCGTGAACAGGGCTCCAGGCCCCAAATTACGTGTGAGTGTTAGAGTTGTTTGGTATTGCTATCAGTAACCAGCCTCCGGCGGGGCCCCCCGCTACATTTACACAAAAAGTCCCAAAACTCGAAATAAATACACCACGGAGCACGGTCACGCGCACACGCGACCTCCCACGCACCACCTGTGAAGATCGCGAATAGCTGCCTCCTCGCGTTTGCGGTGACGCTCCCTGCGACGATTGCTCTCGGCTTGGGACTCTCCCGCCGCGGGAGGCAGATCATACCCCACCGCCGTACTAAGGCCGTCCTCCTGCTGCGAGGTGCCGCACGCCAAGCAACAATCAAAGTCGCACGCATCGCATCGCCAGCGCACCGCAACATCCGGCACATCACCCTTGCATTGAGCACAGGTCTTCGACGCAGTCAGAGATGATATGATGGCTTGGTCTTGCCGCAACGTGGCTCTGTCTCCATAGAAATCATCATAGAACTTTGCAAGGTACTCATACGACGTCTCAGGCACACGTCCCATCGCCACCGCGCCACTGACCTGGTGGCGTCCTACCAAGTCCCAGGCGACGTGGTCCCAGCCATCACTTTCGAAGTCGTGACGCAGCCAAGCAACCATCGTAGCATCTGTTGATCGCCCTACCCCATTCACGTCGGAGGTGATCGTCATCAGCTGCACTGGCGCACCACAGCAATTACTCTCCAACATCGACGACGGCCACTTCTCCCCGTCTGGGGCTACCGGATTCTTGAGGTAGTCATCTAAATCGCCTACGTTCGGATATAAATATCCGGGAAATCCGCACAAGGGGCGGAAGTGGGCGTCGTCGACCGTCACGTGGATCTCGCGAAAAGCAGTCAACTCGTCAACGAGCTGCAGCTCGCCCACCACCAAGCTCCCCGGCTCGATCAGGGTCAGATGCCGCGTAATCCAAGCCGAACTGAGCAGCAGCTCCGCAGAAAGCCCATACGGTGGCGCATCGACTGGCAGCCGTACCCAGGCGTGGGTCTGCGCTGCTTCGCTGAAGTCCATTGACCTGATGGCGCGCTCCTCGCGCTTGCGGTGCCGGTCGCCGCGCCGCTTTGAGGCGCTCGCCGGCTCGCCGTCGGGTGGCAGCGTGTATTCGACCGTCGCGCTGGCCGGACGCTTCGAGCCGAACGGCGTCGTCACAACCGCGCTGAGCGAGCGCGTCGCGTGCTGCTTGCCGGGCGAGATGACCGGCGCCGACACGCGCAGCTGCTGCACGCCCGGTGCATGCTCGTCAATCCAGCAAGGCTGTGCGAGGAGGCTGCTGCCCACCTGCGCGAGAAAGCTGCTGCCCGCCGCCGATCCGCTGCCCCCGGGCTGGCTGCGCAGCGACGCGCGCATCCGCTCCAGCTCGCGGAGCTTGTCCAACCAGTTTGAGACCTCCCTCCGCTGCTTTATCGGCTTGCCCATCGCCGCAGCCGCGGCGAACTCATCTGGGTGATCGCCGCGGAGCATGGCCTGCGCCGCGGCGACGAGCCGCCAGTCGGCCTTCTTGGACTTGATCAGGGTCGCGTCCTTGAGCGCAGCGACTGCAGCCTTCGCGCCGGCCTCGGCCATTCCTCAGAGGCAACGGCGAACGCACTGCGGTCACCCGCCCTTTGCCGCCGCTTTTGGGGCGCGTGCATCGTCAAAAGATTTGCTGGGGCTCGAGGCGAAATGGGGCTTCTGGGGGCGGAACAATTCACACCTCGCGCAACAACTTATGTTTTCGTAAACGTAGTCGTGGCCCCCCGCTACGTCGCACGACTGCGACTGGGTAGCGGGGGGCTAAAAATCTCTCTCTCTCATCTAAATCCCCCCATAGAACAAGCAAGGTTTTGTGATTTTGTGTAATTTCTGTGAGTGGGTGGGAACCTTGTTCGGTATTCCCGCCAAAAGAAAGCCAATTTTTGACTTGGGCCCGCGGGCGGGTGACGGGCGCGACCGTTCGGAGACTGGAACAGAACCGTAACAGACAAGCACGCACACAAAAACGCAGCCCCAATGTGTATGGCCGGTCCCGACAACGGGCTCCACGCCACTCCTCCCGCGCTATTTTTCCGTGCCGCTGACGTTGCCGTCAAGCCTGTGACTCGTCGGCTGCTGCTCCACAACGATTCTGGCGCAGATTTGGTCTTCCGATTGGAATTGCCGATGCATTCTGCCTTCATCGTCAACTGCGGCGGGCTGGGGACAGATGGCCTGGGAGTGCTGGAGAAGGACGGCGACATTTCAATCGAAGTAGAGTGCCACGCCGCCGCATCCGTTGAAATCCTCGCTCGCACGAGCGCGGGAACGCTTCACGTTCCTCTTGTCGTTGGCGACCACCCTGGAGCTGGCGCGGGAGAGCGGAGAAGTGCGGCAGCAAGCGACGAGGTGTGGCCAAGCTTTGCGGAGGTCGTCGCGGCGCAGAAGTGCTCTGCCGCCGAAGAAGAGGCACGACCTCCAGAGCTGACAGCGGCGGCAGTGAGCGAACCCGACGAGATCGCGTTTTACGCCTCTTTGATTAACGAGGGCCGCGTGCAACGGCCGCCAGCAGCGCTGCGTGTGCACGTCGAAGGTGAGGTTGGACGGGCCTCGGAGAGTCGGCCTGCTCCTGTCGGATCGCCTCTCTCGTCTGCCGGATCGCCACATGACAACATCGGGGAGAGCGCAAGAACTCCTAGCACCTGCGGGCGGAGCCAGGTGAGCCTCACAAGCGAGCAGGCGGCCGCACGCGAGTTGATGCAGAGCCACACCTATTTTTTGGTGGGCGGCCTAGTCTGCGACAGCCGTGGCTGCACGCTGGGCCCGGCAGAGGAGGTTCTAGGCGAAGGCTGGAAGGAGGCGTTTGGGAAGAAGGCTCCCGCTCCCTTCGCAGCAGCAGAGGTGAGCACCGACGGCGGAAGAAGGGCATCGCCAACGGAGAGAAACACGAACTTGAAGCAGACGGGGAGAGAAACAGGGGCGGCTCGCGGCGGCGGCGGCGCCAGAGCGATGTCGCTCAGGACCGCAGGCCGCGCCTCCACTACAGCTAGGAGCACCAGCAAGAGCAACTCGTCTCGGGGACCGCGTGTCCGATCGAGCGCCCCGAAGATGGGCCCGCTGCTCAGCGAGGAGGAGATGCAGTCGAACTGGGACGCCCTTTGACGTGAGGTCGAGGGTCGTGGATTACTCGACGTTTGCTCTTCAACATACTGCGAAAACACGGAGCGCGACCGATGCGCCACAGTCGCCGGACGCGCCTCGCGCCCCCGTCTCACGTCGACACCGCGGTCGAAGAGTACTGAGACGTGGGGGAGGTGTTTTATTGGTAGTCACACAGATTTATGGAGACGCGGTTTTGTTTTTGGATTTTGCCCTCTCTGTCGTCTATGCGGAGACTGACGTCCTATACACCCAGTCAATTTAAAACGAGACGGTGCCGGGCACCTCCCTCTTGGAGGCGTTCGCCGCGCCCTTGCCTCGGCCGCCGCCCTTGCCTCGGCCGCCGCCCTTGCCTTTGCCTCGCCCGCCGCCCTTGCCGCGCCCACCGCCACCGGCGCCACCGGCGCCACCTCTGCCCGTCGCCGCACCGTCCGGCTTGGAGCCGTAGCGGTTCTTCTTGTGCTTCGCGCACGGCTCGCAACGCGTCTTCGTGCCGGAGAAGCCACGCGCCGCCAGGGAGAGCTGTGTGCTCGCGCTGAAGATGAAGCCGGCGCCGCAGTCGCGGCAGACTCGCTTGAGGTCACGGTACACGTCTCCGTCGGGGCCCAGGACCGGCTCTCCGTCACCAAAGATGCCGTCCATCTCGGACGCGTCCACCGCAGAGGCGGCGCGCTCCTTCTTCCTCTTCGCCGCCCCAGGCGGAGCGGCGGAGGGAGCGGCGTCGCCGCTGCCCAGGACCGAAGGCAGAGCGGTGGCAAAGAGGTCCACAGCGTCGAGGGCCGACGACTCCTCCGGCTGTGGCGGGATGTCGCGCCTGCGCTTCTTCTTCTTCGGCGCGGCCTCTGGCGGAGCGGCAAGCGCCTGCTCGTGCTGCTGCTGAGCCGGGCCCTTCTTTTGCCTTCGGCGCTCGGCCTTGGACATCGCCGCCTTTGGCCGGCTGGCTGCTGGCGCAGGCTCAGTCGTTGCTGGAGCCGTTGCCGCTGCCGAGCTGTTGCCGATCGGCATTGGCGTGTAGCCGGTCAGCAGTGTCGTCGGCTCGGCGCCGGTGCGGGAGACGGGCCCCAGCAGCTGCGCTCGCAGCTCCGCCGCGGCCTTGCGAGCCGCAGCTCCCGCCGGCGCCACGTCCTCCGAGTCGCGCTCGGCGGCCGCCTGCTGCGCCAAGAAGTGATCCGAGCGGCCGGCGGCGGCGACCGCCTTGCCCGTGTACTGGCTCATGACCGCCCGCGTTGCTCGCGTGTCTGCCTGAGAGTCGACGTCCCAATGGGGAGAGCTTCAGCAAAAAAGTATTATACAACTCGAGGGCTTGTTGGCGAGCCAAAATGGTGAAATCCTGCTCGTGCAGGTGGGGACCCTGTCCTCCTCCCCCATCCCTCGTCTGGGTTTAAATCCCCTGTGTGGTGGCGGCGTGCCGTCCTCCCATCCCTCCCTTGGGCGGTCCGTTTTCTTTCTTCAACACTGGGCACGGGACTGGCGCGCACTGGCACTAACACAGAAAAGAATTCTAGCTGTGCAAGAAAAGAAAATCCCGACTCGCAGCAACACGGGGGGGCTGCGCCACAGGGGAGCAAGGGGGTGGGGGGATTGGGGTGGTGGGGAGGGGTCTCGGGGAGGGGTCTCGGGTTTCGTGAGGCTAAGACTTGCCTTTCGGGGAGGGGCCTCAGGAAAGGCGAATCCAGCTCAACCCTACGTCTTCCCCTCCTCCCTCGAGGCAGCGAGTAGGCAGCGAGAGGAGGTCTCGAGCGCCTATATGAAGGTATGTGAGATGGTGATGGGAATGGGTGGTCGGGCGGGCGGGCGGGCGGGCGGGCGGGCGGGCAAGCGGGGAGAGGCGGGCGGGCGGGGCGGAGCGGGCGGGCGGGGTGATCGGAGAAATCGTAGCCACAATCAGCAGCAGCGGAGCAGCAGCAGCAGCAGCAGCTGCTGCAGCAGCCAGCAGCAGCCTGCCGCAGATTGCTGCCGTTGTCAGCGCCGCGATCCGCCGCCGCGCCGCCGCGCCGCCGCCGCCTGCGCTCGCCGCCGCCTCGTAGACGACACATCTCGCGCTCGAGGAGCCGCGCAGCGGGCCGCGAGGTGGATGTCAAAGAGCCGCATGGCGAGGTCATGAAATCGTGTGCGAAGTGTGCGTGTCGCGGTGTCGGAGCATGCTCCATCTGACTGCATCTGCAAATAAATAAATAAATAAAAACGGACACCTCTACTGTGAGATGGGTAAAAAGGAACAGGTCCCCGCCCGTGCGGTCTTTGTGCAGGGTTCTTTGTGGGTGTGCAATCGGACTAGTCCTGGCTTCTTTCTGTTTAGTGACGCCAGCTCCCTCCCCACCTGTAAACAGGCCTGAAGGACGGGTCGACCAGGAGCAAGCCCCTCCCAACCCCTCCCTGCACATTGACATTTCTAGCAGCGGCATCGAGCTGAAAGTTGAACGGACCGTGCTCAGTCTTGTGGCTGCCGAGCCAACCAGCCGTTCCCTCGTACTTGGGTGCGGCAGTCCGAAGTGCTTCTGCGTAATACACTCCAAAGCCGCCGAAGGCTGAGCGCACTGGCGTTAGGCAACCGCTCCCACCCCAGCCAGCAACCCCTAGAGTCCCCTGCTCGGCCATTGGTGGCCATATGGCGTCGAGATCGTAATATAACGTTCTTCCCTGAGACCCATTGTGCACGGACATGCCAAAGATGGCCGTGACGTGCAGCAGACGGCCGACTGCAATCATCTTGAGGAAGCGCGACTGATCGAACGCCACAAAGTCCATATCGACGCTCACCAGCAGGTCCCAGCTATCCCACGCCCACGCAAGGTCAAGGACGCGCTGTCGCAGGCGTGCCAGCAGCAGGAGACGCTGCTTGCAGTTTCGCTTCAGGGGGTCCTTTCGTACCGATGTGTAAATTCATAGCGCTTGTGCACGCGCAGCATCATGTGGTATTGGCCGCGCCACGTGTTGTGCCCGATGTAGAGCTGCGAACCATCGTGCGTCAGCTTGACCGCCATCGAGCAGTGCGTGCACTCGCTGACCCACTCCTCGGCCTGCTCCGCAGAGTGGGGTGTGCTTACTTTTTTGGCACCGCCGTGACGCAGATTCGCTGCGATGCTGAGGCCTTGCGGGTTCCTGCCCACCCTGGGCGAGTACGACAGCAGTGCCGAGGCACACGCCGCTCAATATCTCGCGGCGCGCGGCGTGGTGTCCGTCGCCGACCTGTCGCCCGCAGAGACGGCTGCGTTCGTAAGCGAGATGCGCGGGAGGAGCTTTGAGATCCACCACGGAGCGCTCGAAGCTCTGGTTGCCGAGCACCGCGCGGAGCGCCGCCTTCGCGGCGGCGGGAGGGCATACTCGGCGTCGTCTCGGGTTCCGGTACGACACCTTCCCTTCCCTGCGTGTCGCGACCCGCTCAGTGGCGTGCTCGCGCCACACGCGCCCCTCTCCCTCACAGGACACCGCTGGGAGGCGGGCACCCGATGGCACGGCCACGATCGTTCGCGCCGCCGGGGAGCGAGAGAGGGTCAACACGGACCTAGCCCTCATGATCAACTCGGGCTTCCTGTGCGCCGGCTACGACGCGCTGCGGGCTTGTCGCAAACAGACCAAGATATTTTCACTCTCTCACGGGGAGGTGTTCCTGTCCAAGGAGGGCGCCATCACGTTCGTGGACGCGGTCGGCGGGCCGCGCCAGCTCTCTCCGACGGCGCTCGCGCAGCTGTTCAAGAGGGCACACCCCGGCCACATGAACGGGCTCGGAGGCCTCAAGATGAGCCCGTTCCGGCACCTGGTGGGTCGGCGAGCCAACATTCCAGGAACGCCTTGGCAGCAGCTCGAGAAGATCCGCAGCGCGGCCAAGGCACGGCCGGCCAACTCGCAGGTGCCCTGATTTTCCCGCGCTCCGCTCCGCACCACCACCCCCCCCCAGCCCCACGTCTAGACCCCCCCCCCCCCCTCTCCCTCTCTCTCCCTCTCTCCTCTCCTCTCTCTCGCTCTTTCTCCCCTCTCTCGCTCTCGCTCTCACTTCCCCCCTCGCCCCTCGCCCCTCGCCCCTCCCCTCCCTCTCTCCCTCTCTCCCTCTCTCCCTCTCTCTCTCCCTCTCTCCGCCCCTCCCCTCCCTCTCTCCCTCTCTCCCTCTCTCCCTCTCTCTCTCCCTCTCTCCCTCTCTCCCTCTCTCTCTCCCTCTCTCTCTCCCTCTCTTCTCTCTTCTCTCTTCTCTCTCTCTCTCTCTCTCTCCCTCTCTCTCTCTCTCTCTCCCTCTCTCTCTCTCCACACGCGGCCCCCATATCCAGCCGCTCCTCAGCCCGCCTCACCTCCCCCAAACTCCTCAGGCGCGCAGCGGGCCGAAGAAGGCGACTGTGCGCCGCGCACGGGCCTCCCGGTCGACACACTAAGTCGCGACACGAAGATCGGGCCTAGCTCGCCTGAAGTCAAGGCGGCTTTTGATTTACTCGTGGTGACGCCTGCCGGGCCAGCCCGTAGCACCCCTCTGCCCCTCACCGATTTGAGCTCGGCAATAATTTATGGAGGCTTTCGCTGCCTTTGTTCTTGAGATCCGGCACCGGCTTGTGCTCTCGTCCTGTCTGAAGAGTGTCTCTAGTCGCCTTACGTGAACTCTGTACGATCTCGTTTGTTTTATACGTATAGAATCGGCTGTGGACACCACTTTAAATGCGTGGAACAGTGCTCCACTGCGCTCAGAGGCTGTAGGAAGGAGCTCAGTGGGGAGGAGCGCGTCTGTGAGGGAGGACGATACAATCGAGGGGTCCCGTACCATGCGGGATCGAGCCTATCCCACAGGGCAACAGTGCAAGAACAAGAAGAGGTTCATACGCGAGAAGAAAGACGAAAAGCAAAGGCCGGGGCCCAAACTATGAGAAAGCCGCGCCGAATACTTCTCGGGTCCGTTGGCCTCTTTTGTAGGGAAGAATTTTTGATACCCGTCAAGACGCCTGCTGGGGGCAGCTTCAGCCGTCTGCTCCCCCAGTAGGCACACACTAGACAGATAGGTAGGAGGAGAAAGGGGAGATGGTGGTGGGTTCGACGAGGAGAGAAGGAGGTGCTGGCGACGCGCACAGAGTGCGCGCACAGACTGCCGTCAGATCTGTGCTTCTGATTGACCTACCTTCTGAGGCAGTCTCAGACTAAACAACGTATTTGTCGCCAACCAGATTTCGATCTCGTCGCCGCACTCCGATTTCTTTGTCAGGCCATGTGCCGCTCGCTCGTCCGCCCAAGTGACTTGGACGCGCGGTCGAGGGCACCCCACCGTTCTTGGGGCGCGCTGGCGCTCACCAGCAATCGTCACCCCTCACCTGGAATAAAACAATTTATTGTCGCCGCTCGCTCCCTTCAGCAACGGCCTCTGCCTCTGTTGCCGCGATGAGTGCCTTTCGACGTCTCTGCCCGGATACGATCGCCGAGTTCTGGGAGGAGGCGACGCTCCTCCAGGACGGCTTCCCGGGCGGCGATGAGGTCGTCGCCGCCGCCTACTTTGAGGCGAACGACGTCCACGTCAAGGCGTACGATATCGCCTCGGCCGGCGGCACCGCGCTTGCCTACAAGGAGCACGGCTTCTGCGGAGCGCTCATGTGCCAAAATCCAGAGGCTCACCATATCTTCGAGCGAAACTCCCGCACCGCCAAGCCGCTCGACCAGCGCAAGTGGCAGAGGTTTCTCGCGCCGCTCCCGCTCACCCCACCATCCTTAGCCTCTCTTGCTCCTGTGCGCTGACCGCCCGACCGCCCGTATCGTTTGCCGCGCAGCTCTACGTGCACCATTCCGACCTTCCGCACCATGCGCCTCGCGAGCGGGGAGTACCTCGAGCTCCTCGGCAAGAAGATGGTCTTCCTCGACCGCGTGGTCGAGCCATGGCCCTCCAAGGCTCTCACGGCCAAGCAGAAGAAGGATGGCGACGCGTGGAACGCCAAGTTCATCAAGCTCCTGCTGAAGTGGGGGCTGCTCGAGCCCGACGTCTTCGTTGCCGTCGGAGTACGCCCGGGCCCCGCCAGCCCCGCTCCCTCACGATACCCTCTTGCATTATTACTTTATTGGGGGGGGCAAACCACAGGCGGTGGCAAACGAGTTCCCCGAGCAGCCCTGCTTTGAGGGCCTCGGCTTCCAGCATGTGCACCATGCGCTGCACCCGTCCCCCAACTCCTGTGCGCCCCCCCCCCCCCCCCCTCCCTTCCTGCCCTCCACTTTATTCCTCTCCCCCCCCCTCACTGAGCCCCCCCCCCCACGTTTTCGCCACTGCTCCAACAGTCGCGCCGGAGCTCTTCAAGCTCCTCTCCCTCTCGCACGTCTTCTGCGCCGCGGTCGACATCATCCGCAACAAGGGAGAGGCCTCCTTCAACGCGCAGGCGTACACGGCCTACTTCAAGAAGGTCAACGAGCAGGCTGGCACGGTCGTCTCCTCCGACCTCTACCACAAGATGGTCGACCAGATTGTCGAGGCGGACGTCGACCTCCACGTCCGGGGAGCGTGGCGCGAGATGGTGCACAAGTGCCCGGTGCGTGTGCTACTTTATGGAGAAGCAGCCCAGCTCGAGATTTAGCCGAGATTAGCCAAGACCCCCCCTGTTTCTTCAGGTGTTTCGAGAGCAGCTGTCGACTTGGCAGGAGCCATTTGCGGACCCGTACAACTTCTCGGAGCGGCAGAGATGCCGCGCCCACCTACGCTGGGACAAACTCGACGCAAACCAACGTAGCGTTGAAACGGCTCCGGGGCGTGCCGCAGCGCTAGCCGCCCGTGAGGCAGCGCGAGCCGCCGCATATGGAGTACCTGTCGATCTTCTGCCTCCGCCAGTGCCCCGCGATGGCATGCGCACGGCCAGTGGTGGCGGGACTTCGCGTGCACCGCACTGCTCCGTCTGCAAGACGGCTGGCCACGACGTGCGCACTTGCCCGACCCTTGGGAAGCAGCGGAAGCCGCGCTCAGCGGCCCAGGATCGCGCGGAAGAGAAGAGAAAAGAGAAGAAGAGGAAGCAGCGCGAGAGGGGCCCCACGTCTCCGCCGCGCAAGGAGGCGCTGCCTCAGGGGCCCGTCCACACGCCACCCCACCACCTCGGCGGCGAGGGGCTGACTCAGGGGCCCGTCCTCACGCCGCCCAACCACCTCGGCGGCGAGGGAGCCCTCGTGGAGAACCTCGCAGCCTGCGGCTACCCCCGCGAGCAAGCGCGGGTGGCACTCGCACGCTGCAGCGGCAGCCCCTGCGTGCGCCTCAACGCCGCCCTCGACCTCCTCCTTGAGCGTTGAGTACACACACACACACACACACACACACACACACACACACACACACGCACACACACACACACACACACACACACACACACACACACACCTCGCGCACAATCTGCCTCCTTTCTCTCTCTTCGTTTTCGTTCGTTGACACGACACACACACACACACACCCCTCGCGCACAATGTGCCTCGTTTCTTTTTCTTCGTTTCGTTTCGTTTGTTGACACGACAAAGAAAGCAGAAAGAACTAAGAAGGCGCGCTGAAGAAGAAGTCGCGAAACGCGCGCGAAAACGGCGGCGGAGGCCGAAACGGTGCTGGCCCGCCCAGTGTTTTCTCCAATTTAGGTTCAGATTTGCGCAAGGTCGGGGCTCGCGTAATAAAGCCGTAGAAGCCACAATAGTCCGACGTGTTCCGTTACGTGTTCGGTGGCGGCCGCCCCAGATGCTGCCATTGACACTCCACTGCTTGCTCGCATTTGCCAGTGCACCTAACGCTGCCACGATGAAGCGTCCCGAGAGGAAGGACTTCCGAGGCCGACTGGAAGACTGGATAAAGGCCCAGAATGCCTGGGTCGAGCACGTACGTCGGCCCAACGAAAAGGCCATGCCAGACTTTGACCCGAGCGCGTCGCCAGAAGCAGACGCTGTTGTCCGTGGATTACGTGCCGATATGTGGGCTGTCTACAGCAACCGAGCCGGCCCGCCGAAGGAAGGAAGCCGCCGCTCGCAAAACGCCTTCGTCACCAAGAAGGAACTCTCCATTGACGTCTTGACCTCGAGTCGTGCGCCCCCAATCCCCTTCAGCATCAGCACCATCGCCAACGCCATCTCCGCCGCCAGCTTCCCCGCCCCCGACTGCTCCGCCCCCGCCCTACCCGCCGCCCTACCCGCCACTGCTCCCAAGTTCCCCCTTCCCTCTGCAAGTGATGCTCGTTGCAGGCCCGCTGCCGCGGGCGGCACCACCTCCACCACCACCACCACCACCACCACCTCTGCCTCCGCCGAGCTCGCCTTCGATCGCGCCCACGCCGCCACCATCTCTGCCCCCGCCGAGCTCGCCTTCAATCGCGCCGCCTCTCATCGCGCGGGTGCAGGCACCATTGATGGAGATGCCGCCGTCACCACCATTGATGGAGATGCCGCCGTCACCGGTGCCAAAGTCACTTGTGCATCAGATGCCGCCTCAGATGCCGCCGGCACTTATGCCCTCTCCGAAGACGAGCATGCCCTCCCGGAAGGAGATGGTGCCCTCGATGCTGTCGGCGGTGGAGCGGGCATGGAGGCAACTGCTGAGATGGCGCGAATGCAGCTCGATGCCGACGAGTACTTTGCGCAGCAGCGTGCCATCGAAAAGCAGTGTCGTGACCAGGGTGCGTCCACAGAGTTGACTGAGCAGCAGCGCCGCACTTGGGAGTCGACGATGTACAATGTCGGCCGCGACGATTGCCGTCCCGACAGCACTGGTGCAGACTACGTCTTTGTCGAGGACATTCTCACGAAAATTCGGGAGTGGGCAAAGATCGCGGCGAGGGGAGAGAGCTACCCAGTCTTCAACCTACTCAGCTCCAGCACTCAGTTCGCTCTGGCCTGCATAGGAGTCAGCGACTTTTGCTTCAAACCGTACTTTGATGCCCCCACGACGTCGCGGCTGTGGGTGAAGTTCTCTCGGCTGTGTGCGGTGCAGTGGGCCACTCTCCGCACGCTCCAGCTGGAAGCGGAGAAACGCATGCACGGCACGGAGGCAAACCGCAAGGAGGCGAACTTGCTACAGGCGGCGATGCCCATGAACACGTCGCCACTTTGGCACGACGACCAGCCGGAGAAGATTTTCTTGCAGACCCTGCTCAAGCCCGACGACGCCCACGCGGTCGTGGATGCAAGTGGCTTCCGGAGGAACTCTGGTGGCAACACAAAGAACAGGATCTCCACTGAACAGTCTATCTGCCTCGTGACAGCAGATGAGTTCGAGCTTGGGAAGAAGACTTGTCCCTGCCTCTTCGATATGTTGGATGAGGAGGCTGCTAGCCGGGTGCGGCAGTGCCCCATCTGGTCGCAGATTGTCACCGACCTGACATCCGTCGTGAGCGACAAACGGATGTGTGACGAGGAGCGAATCTATGCGCTGATGTGCCTCACTGTCGTCCTCGCAAACGCCCAAAACCTGAGTGGGTCCGCGGCCGCTCTCGGCGTCATCAAGACGGGCACCCCGCCCGTGTCTCTGCGCGCCGATGAGGTGCCGTCCTACGATGTATGGTCCGACACATCTAAAGTGAAAGGGGGGGGGGTAGGGGAAAACCTAGTGAGTGAGTGCTCGCCGACCCTCCCCACACTAAGTCGTCATCGGTGCTGTGTTTTTTAGTTGGCGAAGGCTCCTGGAAGCCCCCAAAAAATTGGTGATAGATTTTTTCTGAGCTTAGCCTTCGATGTTAGATGAAACAAACGCAAGGCGGTACGATTGGGATCGGGTTGCGGGCAAGAGAGCCCTAGCCCTGGGGGGTGCGCGGTCGCAGGGCCATAACACGGGTCTCCCAGTGCGTCCGGCAGCTTTTCTTCCACCAACCCAGGAGGCCCGACTCTCCCATCGGCTTTCGCGGCCCCGCAAAGCGTCTCTACCTAAGCGTCGGGTTTCTCACCTTCGACCCTCTATACAAATGCGCTCCGCCCCTCTCTCCACTCTCGTCTGCCTCGCCATCCTCGGCAGCGTCTTTGGACTCTCCAGCGAAAGTGCCCTCGCTCAGCTGCGGTCGCTCGCCGACGCCGCTCGTGAGAGGCCGTCGGTCGTGCTCTGTGCGTGCCTCTGCGTGCTGCTCGCGGCTTGCTACGCCCTGTTTGCCTTCGCCGCGGACGTCACGACTCAGAATGCGCCCGAGCACCGGCCCGACGACCACGACCGCGCCGACGCGATGCTGGCCACTCCCAGGATGCGCTTGCTCCGGCGAGGCATGCTGATGCTCGATGTGGCTCGCCATCCCGAGAAGCTGCGCGAGGACCTGAAGCGGCGGTCGCGGACGAACCGCATCATCCGCAACGACGAGCAGGGCGGCGGCCTCACCCACCTCGAGGTGCCCCGCCACCCTCACGCCAGCGGCCCGGCTGACCTCTCGCCGGACCTCGCTGCCGCGGACGGTGTATCCTCTGCCGGCGGCGCTGCGGCGGTGGGCTCCTCCTCCTCTGGGGCGGGCAGCGGCGGCGGCGGCGGCGTGCGGTCCGCCGCCGCCGCCGCCGCAGAAGCCGCCGCCGCCGCCGCCGCCGCCGAGCCCCGCACGCCGGCGGACGGGCTCGAAGCGCACTGGGCGAGGGTTCTCTCCTCAGTGGAGGTGCTCTCGCAGCTGGACGGGCAGCACCTCGCCGCGCTCGCCGCGCTGGCGACGGTGCGCAAGTACCAGCGTGGCGACCGGCTCCGCTCTCCGCACCAGGTCGGCAGTGAGTATTAGTTAGGAAGGTGAAGAGCAGCCAGAGGATCGGACTCGGCACCGGCGCGGTATGGGAGGACGCTGGACAGGAGATGGCGGCACGCCGGAGCAACACACAGACACACACTCTCACAAGACACTAGGCGGGCAGCGCGCCGGCCTTTGTCGTCGTGCTGCAAGGCGAGGGAGGCGTCTCTCTTGCGGAGCGAGGAGAGGCGCCTTCTAGCCCTCGACGGCCCTTTCTAGGCGAGGTGTCTCTCTGGCGGACCGAGGAAGAGTACTTCCGCTGCGGCAGAGAGGAGCGCAAGGACCTGGGGGCGCGCATCGCCGCTGGCATCTCCGCAGCCCTTTCCTAGACCTTTCCTGGACCTTTCCTGGAACTTTCCTGCAGGCGCGCATCTCCGCTGGCATCTCCGCAGGTCCCCACATCTCCCCACATCTCCCCCCATCTCCCCCCATCTCCCCCCATCTCCCCACATCTCGGCATATCTCACCGCATCTCCGCCGGCATCTCCGCAGCGGCCGAGAGCGGCGGCAGCGGCGGAAACGTCGTCGACGCGATCGCCGCCGGCCTCGCCGCCGCCAGCGGGCCGCAGGACGAGGCGGCGCCGTCGGCGGAGGCGGCCCCGCTCCGCACGTTCCGAGCAGGCAGCCGCTGCTCCTCTTTCCTCGACCTGCTCCACGCGCTCACCACGCCGGTCGCCGGATTCGTGCCCGCGCTCCCGTTCCGCTCCGCCTCCGCCGCCTCCGCCGCCGCCGCGCCGGGCGTACTCGCCGCCTCGAGCAGCGCCAGTCTGCTTGAGATCCCGACCGAGGCGCTGCGCCGGCCGGCGGAGCGGAACCTTCTCGGAACCGTCCAGGGACCTCAGTCCGAGCGCCTTGTAGGCGCTGCACCGGCTGGCGGAGCGGAACCGGCCCCTCGCCTTCGGGCTGGTCGAGGTGGTGCTGCTGCGGCTCGCCCTCGTCACCTGCGACACCATCGCGTCGTACATCGAGCTCCCGCCCGCACTCTGCCCGAAGCCCGCCCTCGCCGCGCCGCCCTCGCTGCCCGGCGCGTGGCGCGCGCCCGAGCTGGCTGCCTTGCGCCTCTTCCGCGCACCTTCGTCGACCCCTCCGTGTAGGTGGCCGTAGTA
>NW_005197671.1:0-1531 GCF_000372725.1 Emiliania huxleyi CCMP1516 | reverse complement strand
CTGCTGCATATCGACAGGAATCTTGCCGCCGAGCGTTGACGGTGGCTCCCGTACGCTGTACTGGATGGTCGCTGACGGGGGCGGCCGTCTCCCGAGCACCTTCTCCCACGCACTCAAAAGACGCTCCCTGACTCCGCTGGCCGAGGAATTCAGCACCAACCAGGTGAGGTTGGCCAGCTGAAAGAAGAGTTGGATTGTCGGCGTCTTGAAAGACTGCGAGCGCGCTGAGCTATGCTGCTGCTGTCTCTGCTTCTCTCGCCGGTCGCCGTCGTCGGGCGGCCGCTGGCGTGCAGTGCGGTCTCGGCTCTGCTCATGGACCTTTTTCTGTGCCTTTAGGCGCTCTGCCATCAGCTTCCTGCGGGCGTCTCGCTCCTGCTCCCATCGGGCGTGATCGGCACTGAAGGCGGCCGCGTTCGCGTACGGCCTGCCCGGCCCGATTTCCTCCTGCCGTGGCTCGGCCCGAAGCTTGTCCGGCAGGGGAGGCACGTGGATGGTCGAGGGGCCGGCACCGGCCGACATGCATGGAGGGCGAACGCGCGACCAAATTTTCGGGCGGACAAACCGCGCGGGCTGCTACTTTCAATGATAGGGACTAGAGTGAGGCCCTTGACGGGCCCCGCCCCCAATGGGGCGGGGTTGAATGGGCTAGCGCTGGCGTGGCGTTGACATGAGCACAAAGTTGCTAATGTGCGTGGACGAACAAACACAGAGTAGGGTTGAAATCGTCCACGTAAGGCTTAGGGAGTGCTTGGGGTGGCCTCAGGCATCCCCAAGGGAGTCGCAGCGGTGCCCCATAAGCAGCTTAGCGATTGTCGAACCTCGAAGCGCGTTCGTTTGAAGAAAGGCACACGGTACTATCGGGCCACCGGAGAGTCACCGGTAAACTTCGACACTTTGAGGGGTGATAGCATGCATTATTGTGGCATATCATGTCACATAAGGTCGAGCTTGACCGCAGAAGCATCAAGAAGCGGATACTCCAGCTCGACTGTGCCGGCAAACTGCCTCCTCACGCCGGCCGGCTGCCAGCAGCCGTCGCGGCCCGTGGCGTGCTCCAGAGAGGGAGAGAGGTCGAGTCCGCATGGCTCAGGCCGGCCAGAAGGTGTGTGGCGACGGCACCGTGGCAGGAGTGCGGAGAAGAGCTCGCCGAACGCGAGCAGCGGAAGGCCGAAGTGTGCCAGCGCGAGAGCCTCGCGAACGGGTGCAGAAGGAGCTCGCCGTGACACGATGCCGGGCGGTGGTGGTGCTCTGGCGGCTGTGCACAGTGGGAAAGGTCAGGCTGCAACAGCGTAGCACGATGGTAGTGCCCCGCTGCAGCCTGGCCTGACATGCACAGGGCGAACAGAGACCTTGCTATCGCCTGGCGCTCGTCTGGGCAAACTTTGACCGCCGCCCGGCTCGCCACGAGCACGCAGCGACAAAATGATGACCGTGTCGAAGTTGAGGCTGGTCGAGAGGAAGAGGCTGCCGTGCGAGCCGGCAACTGGCTGGCTCGGCGTGAACGGCCGGCGGCGACTTTTTGCCGAAGAGC
>NW_005197672.1:0-1532 GCF_000372725.1 Emiliania huxleyi CCMP1516 | reverse complement strand
GATTTCGCCTCGCCGCCTCCCGGTGGTGAGGCTGGAGAGCCAAAGCGGCGGAGATGGTGGGGGAGGGCGGGGGATCGAGGAAAGCACGACTCGCACCGACCCTTCACGAACCGAAAGGCTGCACCCGGGGAAGGCACAAGTGAGTGTCGAGCGATTCCGTGTGCCAGAGTCTCGCTCGGCGAACCCGCTCATAGCAAAGAAGGGGTAGGGCGTGGGCCTGTGGGCTTGGGCTTGGGGCGCACCCCACCCCGCTCAACGCAAACTGGCACAGCGCAAAAGAACGAGGGGGGATTAGGGCCGAGCTGGATAATTGCGCAAACGCCCTGCTGACCAACTCGGTGCGGCCGCGCTTGCGCCGCTGTCGCAGCAGCGGACGAGATGGAGTTTACGATCGAAGACCTCATCAGAGCGACCGAGCCCGAGCCTGAGTCACCACAGTCGGCGGGGCAACCGGCGTTCGTCTGGGCTCCCTGCCGCAGCCCCATCGCGGCCGCCGAAGCGAGCGGGGTAGTGCGGGTGGGGAGCGTGCGGGTGCGGCTGGAAACGCCGCTCCTGTTCTGGCCGGAGTGGGCGGCCTGGCTATGGTACAAGAAGTGGAACCTACCGCGCATACTTGTGGACGCGGACTTGACGCTGAGCCCTCACTACCCTGACCACGAGCGCAGCTTGGCGGTAGTCGCAACCTGTGGCACCCTCGTTGCTGGCGACACGGAGCTGCGCGACGAGGGACTGGGCGGAGAGTGCACGCAGCGCCTGCTCCGCACCGGGCCCACGCAGTTCGAGGCACTCACACACGCACACACCTCAACCACTCACGCTAGACGTGCATGGAGTGCGTCCGACGACTCTTGGCGCACACTGGCGTGTGGAGAGGTCCCCGTGCCCATCTAATCAGGCCATCTTCACCTCGCTGCGCCTGCTGCACACCTCGTTCGGCTGCGGCAGCCCGCCCCCTCTGCCGTCCCGCTGCCTCCTCTGCCCCGCCACTCTGACCGTGCTGCCGTCGGACTGCCGCAGGCAACCGCCCGTTCCGCATCTACCTCACTGTCGCCCTCCGCGGGCCGCAAGGCCTGCAGGCGCGCCCCGCCCCCGCGAGTCGCAGTCCCTCTCAAAACCTTCGACCCCTCCACCCACTTCGGCGCCTCCCTTTTCACCCCTTCCGCTCATGCCCCCCCCCCCCCCCCCCAAAGGGGGCCTTTCAGGCCCTCGCCTGCGTCTCGGCGCCTCCGTTCCACGTCAACGCGCGCAGGGGCTCCGCGTCAGAACGCCCCGCCTACGATGGCGACCGCAGCGTCATGTTTGGTTTTCCCCCCCAAAGCCCGGTGGAAAAGAAGGTGCCGCGGGGGCGAACCCCGCAAATACACAGCAGCTTCTCCCCGGGGGAGGCTTCAGAAGCGGCGGCCCCTGTCCCCCCTACTGCGCAGAAGGAATGGAACCCGGACTCATCTCGGAGCCCCCGGAAAAGGGGCACCCCCTGGCTCCCTCCGGATGGGGCTCCCAACCCAAGGCCTGGAGGCGGCGGCGGCCCCAAA
>NW_005197673.1:0-1532 GCF_000372725.1 Emiliania huxleyi CCMP1516 | reverse complement strand
AGCACGCAGTTCCAGGCGAAGAGCGGCTCTTCGTACGGCGGCGTGAGGCTGCCGAGGTGCTCCTCGATGGCGGTCGCATTCTCGCCGTAAAGCTCGAGCGCCGACAAGACCTGCTTGGAGTGCTGGTGAGACTCGACGCCGAAGGTGATGATGGAGGCGAACGAGAAGGCGAGGATGAGCAGCGCAAACATCAGCGCGTTGCCGGACGACGTCGGCGAGGCGAGGAACCGGTAGAGCCGGTCGCGGCTCGAGACGCACCCGGCCGCTCTCCGCTCCTGAATGTACGTCTCGACCTTCCAGTTTGTGAGGACGCGCAGCGCCGGCACGGCGCGCTGATTCAGCCGCAGCACCCACTGGAAGTTTAGCCGACCGTGTCGGCGGCGCGACGGCTCTGAAAGGACGATGCTGGCTGTGCTGGGCGCGTTCGCAGATCTGCTCTCCAACGGCTCGGCAGCGCCCTGCTGCTGCTGCCGCTGCTGCTGTATCGACTCGGCCATCTCCTGCGGATCGAGCTCGGGGAAGAGGGCGTGCGCAAACTCGTGGTACCTGGCATGCATCGACAACACTCACTCGTGGTAGCTGCAGGAAGACACCGGCGGGGAGAGGAGAGGGCGGCGGACAAGAGAGCGCAGACTCGAGGCCAGACCGCCGCATCTCGGCTGTACCTCGGCTGTACCTCGGCTGTGCCTCGGCTGTACCTCGCCTGTACCTCGGCTGTACCTCGGCTGTACCTCGGCTGTGCCTCGGCTGTACCTCGGCTGTATATCGGCTGTACCTCGGCTGTACCTCGGCAGTACCTCGGCAGCATCTCGGCTGTATCTCGTGGCACCGGATCGAGTCGGACTCGTCGTGTTCAAACTGCCGCCAGACGGAGCGCAGCTTGCGCCCCTCGAGGTTGATTCCCATCCCCGTCGTCACCGCCTGCTTGAACTCTGGGTACGAGCAAATGCCTAGTCAAAGAAAGTGCCTGCTCAAAAGGCAGCGGCCAGCCAAACCTCGGGGCAGGCGCAGCTGCCGTCGCGGTCCGAGTCAAAGTCCTCAAACGCCTGCAGCACGTCGTGCAGGCTGCGCCCCCGCCACAGCAGCCTCAGCTTGATCTCCTCGGCGATCAGGGCGAGCTCACGCGCCTACAGCACGACTCAGTGCGCCGATGCATGACTCGCCAGTGACGCAGCAGCGGCCTCCTCGACTCGAGGGGGAGGGGGGGGGGGGGGGGGGGAAAGGGGGGAAAGAAAGGGAAATAAAAAGGCGGCCCCCCCCTCCCAGGGGCGGGAAAAATTTTTGCCCACAATGGGGAGGGGGATCCCCATTACCGTTAGCCCGGGGATAATCCCCAACCTTTTGGGGGCGTGTTGCGGCTCGGATTCAACCCTCGGCCCCGAAAAAAAGAGCCCCGAGAGGTCGTCACAAACCCCCTTAGGATCCTGCCCCCCGCGGGCTGCGGGGAGAAGCCTCCCTACCCCACGGGGGCCATCGTGACCAGGATGAGGTACCCGGCGGGGGGGATGTCCAGGACCCCAGGGCCCCCCCCC
>NW_005197674.1:0-1533 GCF_000372725.1 Emiliania huxleyi CCMP1516 | reverse complement strand
ATCGGAACATACCCGAACGTGAACTGCTCCTTCTCCCCCTAGCCGTAGCGCGAGTGCCGAACCAGACTGGCCTGGAAGACTCTTTGTACGAGTATAAGTGGTGCAGAGATTGGGTATTTCCACAATCAAATCGTCCGTGAAGAGTGCTTGATTCACGGACAGCGAGGCTGCCCGCATGTCAATCGTTGCCCGCAAGCGGAGCTCCCCACCGGCGGGTTTGAAGACACTGAGCCGAGCGCGCCGGCGGCGGACCGCCGCCGGCGCGCTCGCTTCGGCGGATGGCTGAGCGGCACAGTTTCTGGCCGCCCGGCCTGCGAGCAGTTGCCGCGAGACGATCGAAGGCGCTCAGTTCAAGCGCGCCGCCATGCCAGATCTCGCCCCACGCCCCGACCAGACCGGGCAGTGCGTGCAGGAATGATACAGGCATGATGGGCGGGTGTGGTGAGCACGCCAGCGGCACCGTTGCGCACTCTCAGGGTCGCAGCCGCCTATCTCGTGAGGGGCGTGGCTCGGGGCGAGTTTCTTCGATCAAAAAAGAGCAAAATTACGTGCGTCCCAAATGCGCGTTTGCGGCTTGCCTGTGCTCTCGGCCGCCTCGCTGAGCGAGACCGAGCGCGGTGCTGGTGGCGCCGACACTGCCGATCCGTCGAGCACTGCGACGGCTGCTCAACCAATGAGAGTCGGCAGCGCTGCCTCTGCGGCTGGTGCGCCTGCACAAACCACGCCAAGCGACTGCAAACTGGGCGCAAACCTGTCTGGCAATGCTCTGGGCGAGGATGTCAATGTGGAAACCACTCGAGTCCTTCAGCTTGATCCTGCCTCGACGGCTCGCACCGCAAACGCGGGTCCTGCACTTCCTCGCGGTGCCGGCATCTCTGCGCTGCGCCATATTGACGCCAATAACTCTGCTTTCAACATGCTCAACGAGGCGCTGCCCTCTGCGCGGCTGACCTAACCTGTGCTGCTGCTGCTGCTGCTGTTGCAGCTGATGCTGCTCCTGCTACCCTCCCGATGGTTGAGATCGAGATCCGATCGAGATTGCCCGCAATAGGTCGTGAAGCTGTTCGGCATCGTCGCGTCCGCGCCCGAGTTCAAACAGCAGCACCTCGTGTTGAATGGCGCGAGAGAGAGGGGAGATCTCGCCGAGATCGTCGCCGAGATCTCGCCGAGATCTCCGCCGAGATTCTTGCCGAGATCCAGCCGAGATCAAGCGGACACATGCCGCTGAGGTGCAGCCGAGGTGCAGCCGAGATCTAGCCGAGATCTCACCGGGTCCAATCTCGGCGAATCTCGGCGAATCTCGGCGAATCTCGGCGAATCTTGGCTGAGGGTAAGATCTAGCCGAGAGGCGATGAGGCTGCAGCAGAGAGGCGCTGCCGCGATCTCGCGATCTCGATCTCGATCTCGATCTCGCGCGATCTCGGCCGTAGGTTGCTCTGACGTGATGATGGCGGTGCTTGGCGGGAAGAGAGGCTACCACGCTCG
The DNA here is from genome assembly GCF_000372725.1 of Emiliania huxleyi CCMP1516. Taxonomy (NCBI): domain Eukaryota; phylum Haptophyta; order Isochrysidales; family Noelaerhabdaceae; genus Emiliania; species Emiliania huxleyi. Next base: position 48 of record NW_005197674.1, on the reverse strand, counting down.
CTCTGCCATCGGCGAGATCTAGCCGAGATACAGCCAAGAAAAGAAAAG
>NW_005197675.1:0-1533 GCF_000372725.1 Emiliania huxleyi CCMP1516 | reverse complement strand
GGCGGCTGCGCGGGTTTCGGCGAGTTCCCGCGCACCGGCCACGAACTCGACTCGCACAGCAAAAAAATCCGGTGCTCGCGCGCCGCTCCCACGCTTGACCACACACTCGCTGCACTGCTCAAAGCCAACCCTACCTCACTGGCCGCCTCCAACACTGTCCCGCGCGTCTCGCGCCCCAACTGACAACTCATCACTGTCCCTCGGACACCACTCTCCAGCCGCGCTACCTTCCTTCAGCTACCGCTCTCGCACGACATCTCGACAATCCTCATATCTCCAGGCCCAAGACTCCTAACCACTGCCCCTGCTCGCCCAGGACCACGAAGCGCCGCCCGCGAGCCCACTGACCCCCCAATTAGCCCTCTTGCTGTCCCTCAATCGCCACCCGCCAGATGTACTGCCCTCGCCCACCCAATACTCTCACCCTCCTGACCCGGACAGTCCAGGTACAGGAAAAGCGCGGAGCGGGGCCCGATCCAAGGAGCACCCCGTCGGCCCGGGAGGGCTGTGAATTTCGGCGCGAGCGGAAGGCTGCCTGCAGACGCTCAGCCCCCGGCTGAGCTGCCGAATCCTCCCGGCTAATCCCCTGACCTGCCGCCTGAAACGGGACAACATTACACCACCTCACACACACTCCCCCCTCAGGGCTAAGCAGTGCGCAAGTCCACCCGAACTCTAGGCGAGGCATCGACCGCTCCTTTGGAATAGTGCCGTCAGTGGCTGCACTAGACGCCCATTAGATGGCGCGCGGCGCGGGCGGATGACTAGGGGAGAGAATGCGGAGAGACTAGCTCGCAGGTAGATGTGCTCAGCCAAGGGTAAGGGATGAGGGGAATGTGTCAGTGTGAGGGGTGCACCAACCGCAGAGCGTCGTGTTTTGCCTTTGAAAACTGAACAGTTTTTTTGAGGTGACACGGCAGGCGCCGTGTCGCGTGTGCGCACGGGCGCCGTCCGCCACGGTCACGTTACTCGTTTGACGGGTGCCCGGTGCACGACACTGCCGTAGTAGCACGCAGCGCACACCGCGCCCGTACACTCTAACATGAAGCTGGACGGCTTGAGGACACATGCTGCTTATACTGCCTGACTGGTGTGGCGCCCCGCGAAGATTCGGCGCACGATCTTGTTGAATTCACGAACGTCCCCAAAGCCCGCTTCGATCACCGCCAGAAGCCGCTCGCGGTCCTTGGGTAAGAAGCACTCTGCCTTGGCCGCGTCGAAGTTCTCAAACGTTGCCGCGAGCTCCGCCTGCGCTTGGGCTGGATCCTTGCGCGGGTCGGCAATGAATAGGACCTCGATCCGCTCGACGGAGCCCCCCATGCGGAGGAACGTGAAGATCTCGAGCAAACACTGAGAGGGTGGGGTGGTGGGGTGGTGGGGGAGGCCGCTCAGCCCTAAAGAATTCCCTACATTATTAGAGATCAAGCAGCGGGCATGCGCGGAAGATTGTGTGTGTCGGCGGCGGCAGTGTTATAGCGGCCACTCTCACCCAGAGGCGGCGGCAGAAGGTCGGCCCCACCACAACGATCAGCC
>NW_005197676.1:0-1533 GCF_000372725.1 Emiliania huxleyi CCMP1516 | reverse complement strand
AATCTTCAAATGACCCGGGCGGAGGGAGGGAGGAGGGGGGGGCGGCTCGCCTGCCGCCCTCGAGCCGCGACAGCCGGTGCCGTGGCCGGCCCGCCTTCGAACGCGAAGGGGGGACGGCCTCATGCCGCCTCACCGCGAGAAGCGGCGGCCGGCCGCCACCTCAAAGGAGGCCTCTCGCGCTCGAAATACGTGCGAGGCACCTGCCGAAGGGGGTGGGGTGGTCGGGCGGTCTAGGGGAAGGCGTATCCGGTGGGTGGGCGCCGCTCCTACAGCGCGCGGGGCGGGGAGGCCGACTGCGGCGGTGATACGGTCGCGCGCGCGGGGCGTGGAGGGCCAGGGAGGTGGAATCCGGGGCGGCGGAAACCTCCGATTTTTTGCAGTTCTAATTAGCCCGAGGCTGGCCGGAGAGGATTGACGAATCCGATTTTTGTTTTTCCGCTGGTCCAGCCGGCCAGCCGTGCCTACGGCGAGAAAAGGAGCGTCAGACCCGGTCCGATCTCGCGCTCCAGCGGGAACGCCGAGCGCCTCGGACGCCAAGCGGAAACGGCGTTCCGAGGCGGGGCGCGGTGGCGATCGCCGGTCGGCGCCTTCGCGGCCGGCCGGCCCGGTGGGTTGCCACGGCACATGCGCCGCGCGCCGTCGCCAGGCCCCGCCGCCGCCCCGCCAGAGCAGCGGCGAGATGGGAGGCGGTCGGCGGGTACCATCGGCTCTTCGAGCGAGCTTTCAGCTCACTTTGACGACGCTAGGAAAATCAATTCGTGGAATCCAGTCCGAGATGCAGTGAGGCGGAGCCTACCCTGACCCCACAATTTTATACAACAACTGTGGAGCACCGCGCATAAGGAAGCACCGATCGCTCCGAAGGATCCGAGCAACCCGATCGACATGTACATGCGTACGACGACAGTACGGTATCACGCCAGTGCACGCCACAGCTTCGACTTCGAGCTTGGACCGCGCGCGCGGGGCGGAACCGGGGATGACACTGGTCAGTAACTCGCGTTCATTATGGCTTCACCCAATACGCTTGCGCGTCCACCGTCCCGGGCAGGAATCGGATCTCCGCCGTGATCCCATTCGACCTGCGGTACTCCTCGGCGGCGCGCCGCGCGAGGGGCAGCTTCCAGTCGTCAAAGAGCACGACGCCGCCAGGCGTGAGCCTCGGGTAGAGGTGCGCGAGGGCGTCGAGCGTCGCCGTGAACACGTCGACGTCGATGCGCAGCAGCGAGAGCGCGCGGATGGGGTTGCACGGCGGGGCGAGGGTGTCGTTGACGAAGCCGGGCAGGAGGCGCACGCCGGGTCCGAGGAGGCCGTGGCGCAGGAAGCGCTGCTGCACGGCCTCCGCCGAGTTGCGCCTGAACAGCGGGAACCTGCGCACCCAGTACTCGTCGGCCCTGCACGGGTTGCCGCGGCCGCCGCGGACCATTCCCCTTTGCAAGTCACCTGGGGCCGCGCCTGCCCATGCCCTTGGAAAGGAATTCGAATAAGCCCACCATTTTTCGTCGAACCCCTCCCTCGCCCTCGGCGCCCTCC
>NW_005197677.1:0-1533 GCF_000372725.1 Emiliania huxleyi CCMP1516 | reverse complement strand
TGTGAGGCTAGAGCAGTCTGCTCCACCTCTAGCAATCTCACCGGCCGGCAAGGCACGGACGAGACCGTATGTGGGGTCTAGTGAGGTGTCTATGGACGCGCTCCTCACGGGCTAGCTGCCTGCGGCTAGCCCTATCTCGCACTCACGGGCAGTGACAATTCAATGGGTGAGTGTTTGCGAGCAGAGGCGCGTGGGCTAAATCTAGGCCGCACGTCGTGGCACTATGACGAAGTAGACGTGCGGCCGCAGCGCGCCCGCCGCAGGCTCGGCGGTGCGCGCGTGTTAGCGACAAAGTTGCGGGTGGAGCCATGCCCGACTTTTCGAAGGTGAGGCCTCTGCGACGAGTGCCAGCCGCGCTGCGGAGCCACGCCCTTCGAGCCGCGTCCCGTCAGCACTGTCCCCGAGTGGTCCCGCCTCAGCGGCACACACTCTCGACCAGGACAGTCCCGCCAACGGAAACGTGTCGCGCGCCGGCGACGATTGCGGCGTGCTCATTGTGAAGCCAAGATGGCACGACCACCGCCCTGCTTCGCAGACCGGGCAAGGAGGGGCCCGCTCCCGTTCCGCGAGGAACAGGAGGTTTCCCCCCCTCCCCCGGCCTGAGCAGCGGCGGATGGAAGGCAGCCCCGTGAGTCGAGGGCGGCACAACCATTGCTGCTCTCCAATGACCAGAGGCCCGGTAACTGCAGATGGTCGCGCCGCCCCGCCCCGCGCCGCCCGCCGCCGCGCCGCGCCGCCGCCTCGCGCAGCCGCCGCGCCGCGCCCCGCCCGATGATTAATAATTAAGATTACCCGGAATACGGTACGCAATTAAGGAATTAATGAGTGAATTAATCAATTAAGTGAGCGCCCTCGCTGGGTTTCCCCTAGCAGCAGACCGAGCCGGCGGGCTGTTTCTTTCGAAGCATCAACTCCAGCCTGCCTCGCGCCTGCCTCAGCCCGCCTCGCGCCTGCCTCAGCCTGCCGCCCCAGGCTTCCCCAATGTCCTCGGTCGGCCAGTCCCTCGGAGCCGTGAACCGCGTCTTCGTCAAGCGGACGCGCCGCGGCCAGGTCCGCACCTTTGTGAGGCAGCTCTACCTCCGCGACGACCTTCCGACAGGCTCGCCGCACCTCGATGACCTCTCGCTCGAGCCGCGGCTCCTGGGCAGCACCTACATCGTGCTTGACACGAACGTGGTGCTGCACCAGATTGACCTGCTCGAGAGGGCCAGTGTGCGCGACGTCATCGTGCTGCAGACGGTCGTTGACGAGGTCCGACACAACAAGGTGAGCGTGCACAAGCGGCTGCGCGCGCTCATCGACGACGCGTCGCGCCGGTTCATCGGTGCGTCCTCTGGCCCTCGCCCCCACGCTGTGCACACGCGACACCAGCAGCCCGCGTCACCGCTGCCGCTCACCGCCGCCACCACCGCATTTCCCACCCGCAGTCTTCTCCAACGAGTTCCACCGCGAGACGTACACGCAGCGCGAGCCCGGCGAATCTCCAAACGACCGCAACGACCGCGCCATTCGCGTCGCGACGGCGTGGTACGC
>NW_005197678.1:33375-35703 GCF_000372725.1 Emiliania huxleyi CCMP1516 | reverse complement strand
GTGTACCTGTGTAGTCGGCCAGTCGGTGCGCGCCAGTCCCGTGCCCGTGAGCCGTGTTCCTGCATGAAATCCTTTCCCCGTGTACCTGTGCGACACCATACCACACCCCGCAAAAAGTTGGAACCCTGCCTGTGGTCGTTCAAGCCTGTATCCGCGTTGGGTAGTACGTAGCAGACTGGGGTAGAGGGTTGCCCACAAAACTTAGACCTGCTATACTTAGACCTGCTCGCAGGCGAGCGCTGAACTTAGCCCCCGGAAGGCGACGGGGGCTAGGACTTAGTCTTAGACGCTGGTGATCGGAGCTCACGAACTTAGACGACACGTGGCGGCCAGTTCCGGGTCTCTCTGTGCAGCCCCGCACGCCCGCTCCAGCGTCCAGGCGTCCGGCCCGCGGTCCGTGCTAAAAAGTGTAAACCCTGGATAAAAATTGCACGATCTCATGGGTCAAAACCCTACTAGCGAGAGAGAGAGAGAGCCATTAAGCTAAAAGTACCGCCACTTGCCCTAGCACTTGCCGTGCACGCCCTCCACTCAGCCCCCGTGCGCAAGTTGCGACGCACGCCACTTGTAGGTAGATGACAACCCGCGCTGCCGGCGCCGCCCCAGGCGAAGAAAATTTTGAGGCAACCCGAATGATCATGGCATGAAGATTCATGGCCGACTTTTCGATCGCGCCACTGGTCCCGCCGGCTGCTCCCGCTGAGCGCTGGCTGTGCAAACGCCGGTAAAGAAAGAAAGAAAGAAAACAGAGAAACCCAAGCGAGGGATGGGGGAGGAGGACAGGGTCCACACCTGCACGAGCAGGATTTTGGAAGGACGATCAGGGGCACAGGTGGGGCTCTCCTGCTCCTGACAAGGGACACGACAGGCTCGCAGCGCGGTGCACGGTGGACTCCCAACTCCACTGGCGGTCTCATCTCAGTCTAGCGACCTGCCTCCAGCTTCTCGCTGGCAGTCTCTCACTACCACAGGCACACTGACACAGGGGTGGCAGGGGCGGCGGCAGGAGTCTCCCACATACTATGCGGGCCTCGCTAGAGGTGCGGCCTGCGCGTGTCCTCGCCCTTGGGAAGGTCTTAGGGGAAGGGGAAGCGGCTGTTTGTCTGTGCATGCATGCATGTGTGAGTGTGAGTGTGTGTGTGTGTGTGTGTGTGTGTGAGTGTGTGTGTGTGTGTGTGTGTGTGTGTGTGTGTGTGTGTGTGTGTGTGTGTGTGTGTGTGTGTGTGTGTGTGTGTGTGTGTGTGTGTGTGTGTGCGTGTGCGGGGGGGGGGCGGCGCTGTGCCAGCGCGCGCGGGTTTTCTTCTTTATGGAATGGCCGTCGGCTTGTTCCTCTCTTTTCACAACTTCGCCGCCCTCTCCCGGCTCGCTGTCAGGTCAAGCCCACTCGTTTCGATGGCGACGGAGACGTCATCGTGCGACTACCTCGTCGTGGGAGCGGGCGCTTCCGGCATGTCGTTCGTCGACACTCTCCTGCTCCATGCGCCGGAGCCGGTGTCGGTCACTCTCCTGGACAAGCGCGAGCAGCCGGGCGGGCACTGGAACGACGCGTACGACTACGTGACGCTGCACCAGCCCGCGCGCAACTACGGCGTCGAGTCGACGGCGCTGGAGGCCTTCACGCAGCACCCGGAGAAGCTCGCGTCTCGGGACGAGATCCTTGACTACTACCGCTCGCTGCTCTCGCGGTGGGGCGAGGCGGGGCACCGGGTCTCGTTTGTCGGCGGCGCCACCTACGACTTTGGCTCGGCGAGCTACGTCGACGCGTCGGGCTCGCGCGTCGGCGTCGACGCCTCAAAGGCGGAGGACGCACAGAGTTGAAGCGTAGACTCAAACTCACGGACACACCTGGGCGTCCAGGCATCTCCGCGCGCCTCACAGCTCCCCACCCCTCCGCAAGGTGGTGGACGCGCGGTACACGGAGAACGACCTGCCGCTGCTGGTGCCTCCAAAGTTCAGCGTCGGCGACGGCGTCGACCTCATCCCTCCGAACCAGCTGCCGGCGCGCGGCGCGGGAGAGGGGCGCCGCTACTGCGTGCTGGGCGGAGGCGAGGCGGGCGGGCACGCACGTCCTCTGCCAGAGCGGTCGTCCCCTCCACGCGCACTGCCGCCAGTAGGCAAGACGGGCCAGGACGCCGTCCTCTTCCTCCGGCAGACGCTGGGCGCCTCACGCCCTTCTCGCCGTCTCCCCTCGCGCCCTCGCCCTCTCCCTTTAGGCCCTTTGGGTTTATGTTTTTTGATTCGTGATTTGTTTGTTTTTCTGTGTATTGATTGTATGTTATATTCGTTTATAGGTATGTTTTTTTGTTGATTTTTTTTTTTGTGTTGTGG
>NW_005197678.1:17935-33167 GCF_000372725.1 Emiliania huxleyi CCMP1516 | reverse complement strand
AAGGGGCCTTGGGGAACCTCCCGTGAAGGGGGACCTTTGTCTTTTGCGGGACGACGGGCAGGACACCGGTTCCGCCGGCCACGGGGGGGCCCAATTCACGGTTCACGGACGCGTCCCCCTCGGGGGCTCCTCGGGTTAGGTTCGGAGCTCGCGCTGCCCGGGGCAAACGAAGGGGGTCGGTCGGCCGCCGAGCTGACCACGTACGTGCACTGCACCGCCGGCGCCTTCAACTTTGGGGCGAGCGCGGCGGAGGGGCGGCGGCCTGTCTTCAGCTCCGAGGGGGAGATCACCGTGCAGGAGCTGTTCCAGTTCCCGGGCTTTTGCTTCAACGGCGCGGTGGTGGCGTGGCTCGAATGCCAGCGAGGCCTCTCCCTCGCCCAGAAGAACGCGCTCTGCGAGCTCCCTCCCCCGCCCGAGGAGGGAGAGGCGCCGCCCCTCGGGCAAGTGGCGGGGCAGGTGGGGCCGCTCTCTGCAGGCCGCCTCCCGCTCGCCACCCCTCCCCTCCTACAGGCTCCCGCCCGGACACGTCCGCGGTGCGCCCACGGCGCACGCGCCCCCATAGGCCACCCGCTGCTCGTCTCCCTCCGCAACTTGCGTCGCTGGTACGCCACCCCCGGGATGGGGGAGTGGCTGCACGGCCTCCGCCTCTTCTCGCTCGCGATGAACGGGTACAGCCTCGCCGAGGGCAGGGCGCTGGTGGAGAAGAATTGCGACGGGCTCGTCGAGGCGGGCTTGCTGACGCCGCCAGAGGAGGGGCGCTGAGCGGCGGAGGCGAGCTCGAGCGAGCGCTGGCGCGCGTCTTCGAGCCCGCGCGCCGGCGGCCGGCACCCGGTGCAAAACAACCCGTACACTAGGTGTGGTATATATTTTGATGACATATATTTTGATAGCCACGAATGAGAGACACTATACCACTGTGGTCTGTGGAGCTCGCGGTCTCGCGCGGGCCGCTCCGCCACGCGTGTTATGATAACACACGGGCGTAGAGTGTTCCATTTGGCATTTCACCTCGAGCATTTCACTCACACACTGTGGCACCGAGCTCAGTGGAGCTCATGCTCAAATCCACAAAACCTTGATTTTGACCATTTGCGCCATTTTGTACCTCTCGGTGCCTTCCAGAGGCAGCTGCGACCCCGCCGAGTAGACGGTTGCACACAGCAGGTGGCGCGGTGTGCAACCGTCCCCACTCGGCGGGGTCGCAGCTGCCTCTGCGCGTCCTGGGGAGGTACAAAAGTATCGCCGCCGGAGACGACTCGACGCCGCTGAGATCGGAGATCAAGCTCTGACAGGTCACACGTCGCTCCTTTGACGCCGACGTGGCTCACCCGTGCAGATCACATCAGGACACAGTCTCGACGCGCTCGGTATGACGCCTGCGACCCGTCTCGGGTCAGGTGGCACGACGCTCATCGCGCCTGCCAGCGCTGCCGTGCAGGTTGCCACGACGAGGTCGAGCACGCTTCTATACGCTCGCTGAGCCTTCCTTTCCATCCCATTAGGCAGCCTGGGAACGGTGGCGGTCAGAGGCAAAGCCTACGAGGGGTGGTGGAACCACATGTCACGGCCACTGCCGGCTCGACGCCACGATAGCCTCCGGAGGCTGACTTTGAGGCACCATCGGACGATTGTCGACGAGTTGGGTCGCTCTCGCGGTAGCCAGATGACCTCCCATGCTAGTATACCATCGGCTAGGGCCGCAGGAAGCGCGGGGGAGGGCGCTGGGAGCAACACGGAGCTCCGTTGGACGTTTTCAAGATTAGCGTGTCAGAGTGAAATAAATGGAACTAGCCTCTAGCCACGATATCCGCACATTTTGTTTGACATAAAAAGGGTGTGGACCGTGAGTTGAGGCCAATCGAGGCGCGGGACGCGACCCACTTCGCCACAGACGGTCCCGCGCCTCGCCGCTATGACGGCCACACGGCGACCTCACCCTTCGCGCCGACGACCTAACAACAACGGGGAACCCAAGCTCGGACGAAACAACCTCACCCAAAAAGCACGATTCTCAAGTTGGGCCCTCCGAGGAGGTGAGGTGGAAGGATGACCCGTAAGCGTTTTACCGTTTGTCGTGACCGCTCTCTTCGTGGTAGTTGTATTGAGGGCTTTAGAGAGAACCATAAAGAAAGAAAGAAAACACACAACCCAAGGGAGGGATGGGAGAACCATGCCGCAGGCGAGGAGCGTCGGCGATTTGTTTTACTCGAGCGGCGCGGCCTTCGCTCGGCTGTGCGCTGCTGCCCGCTCTTTCGCTGAGGCTGCGAGTGCTGTCGCGGTCCTAATGGTACGCCCGCCCACATTGATCGAGACGCTGGCCGAAGTCGACCGCCAGAGTGCCGACGGTCCGGCGCTTGTCTCAGACGAGCAGCGTGTCGCCGCCGCCGCCGCCGCGAAAACGAGGAAGAAGGAGCTCGTCCGCGCAGCCGGCCGCGCGGCAGTGGAGGACTCGCTGCAGAATGGCCAGGAGGGCGCGCGGCGCAGCGGTCCATGCCTCACCACGGAGTGCCTCGCCGCGCAGTGGCACGCATACGCAGAGGTCTACGGCACGAATGGGCTGGCGACAGGTTCTGCGGCGGCGCTGGGGACACGGCAGCCTGAGGCACGGCCAGCTCCTCCGCCAGAGGCTCCTCCGCCAGAGGCTCCTCCAAGTGCTCCTCCGTCAGACGCTCCTCCGCCACGGGAGAGGCCCCTCGCGATCTGGGACTTTTAGAGCCACTGCCTGGAGCTCGTCGCCGCGAAAGTGCACTTCGGGGCACACGTGCGCGAAAACCCCTAGCGCAGGTTTTGCGGCGGGTATCAATTTGTGCAGAGTAGGCGAGGTGTATGTCTATGTGAACTGCTGTGTGTCTCAGTCGGTTTGTTCCTTCAATCCTTGCACCTTTTTTGCTCCTTTTGCGTTTTGGCTCATGCGACAAAACTCTCTTGATGTTATTCCGCCTCAAGGGTCAAGACCCCCCAAGGGTTACCAAGGGCCAAGGGCAAGGCCAAGCTGCAAGCAAAAGCTTCGATATAAAGCCGCCGTTTTGACGGTTTTGTCTCGCCGTGTGGTGGTCATGGTGGGCGTGGGGTGGTGTCTCCCCTCGTAGCGGAGTCGCGTCGCTCGCGAGCTCTCATGACTCATCCGCCGCTCCTCCCCTCGGCCCTCGCGGCCTCGGCCCTCGCTGGTCGCTCGATTCGTCGATCCGATCGACGGCGACGCGCGCGAGGGCGAGCGAGCCGACTCTGCGGCGGCCGCAGCCGGCCAGCCGTCTGCCCCGTCTCGGCGACGGCGTGGTCTCTAAAGAAAGAAATAAAACAGACAAACCCAGACGAGGGATGGGGGGGGAGGACAGGGTCCCCACCTGCACGAGCAGGATTTGGAGACGCCTCCCTCCCACGCAAACAAGGCGTCTGTCCTCGTCCACCTTGCAACGAGGACCCAGAAGCCAGAAGCCAGGACGAGTCATGGAGCACTTGGCGTACCACGCGGGCGAGCTCGGCAAGGCGGTGATGTGGAACCTGGGCATGGGCGGCGACGACGCCACGGCGCGGAACGGCGAGTTTGCGCTTAGCCCCGAGCACTATGCGTACGAAGGGTACCAAGCGCAGAAGGCCGAGCAGTCCGCGGCATTTCTCGCGGGCCAGGAGGAGGTGCCGGGGCTGCTGGGCGCATTCAACCACACGTGTCTGATCCCGCTCAACCGCTCGCTCGTCGCCGGCAACGGCACGCTGACCTGGTACGACGAGCAGCTCGATGGCCCCCTGGGCTACGGCTCGTGCGCTGACTCGTCCGTCCTTGGCGCGGTGATCCTCTTCCTGCTCGTGGTGCTGATCGCGACGTCCAGCCGCAGTGGCGGCGGTGTTGCGTCCCGCGCGTTTGACTATACCGGGTACAAGGCGACCCTGCCGACGGCCCCGAAGGGCCCGAAGCCGACAAAGAAGGAGATGCAGCAGCTCAAGGAGCGGGCCCGGGGAGCGGCGCTGGTCTAGAGCCTCTGGATGGCCACGTCGTTTGACTTGTCTGGTAGAGCAGCAACCGCGTGCGTCTCCATCTCTCTCCTTCCTTTACGCATGATACGTGTGTTTGGACGTGCCGACCGCTAGAGCACATCTCTAGTGTGTGCGCGTGTGCCGTGCCCGTGCGTGCGCGGCCAGTGTGGGCTGTGGGCGGCGGCGTGGGCGTGGTGTGTGTGGATTGAATCTAAGTTTACTGTCGAGATTGAAACACGCCGGCACGATCCCGTCGAGACGCGCGCGCGGCGTGCCCCATGCACCACCAGCACCGCCGCCCGCCCCCGGGCCGCGGCCGCGCCGGGGGGGCCGCAGACGCGGCCCGCACGTGCGGCACGTCCACGAGTGACGAGAGGCACAGTCTGACCCATACAGTTGTGACCTCGTGTCGACGTGTCCTTTCACCTTTGTCGTCTCGGCGTGACACACACTGTCGTCCCGCAATCACCGTCCACGGCGCGCCGCGCCGCGGGCGCCGCCGCGCCCCCAGAGCCCCGCGCCGCCGCCGGACTTCGCGCCGGGCTGCCGGTGCCGCGGCGGGGCGGGGGCAGTGCCGCGGAGTGCGCAGTGCCGCCGGCACCGGCTCTGGGCTCTGTCCGCTCGCAGGCATCACATGGAGCCGCTCTCGACGGGACCCGCTGGAGCAGCTCTCGAGAGCGCGACCGTTGTGCGCATTCCAAAATCCAAAGTGTGCGCGCGCTCACGGCGCTATTGATTACGGCCGCAGAGATCTGACAAATACATGTAGCCCTCCCCAACCTACATGGCGTGCTCGCCGTGCCGGCGGGATGCTCGGAAGATGAGCGAGCCTGCAAAGATGCAAGCGTTCTGCGCGACTACCGCCGGGCCTGCACCCTTCCACGCCCGCTCGTCGGCTGCATTCTCTACGAGGATCCAGATGGCGCCGCCCAGCGCGGTGAACATGACCACAAAGCACACCGTTACCCACAGCCTCGCGCGCAGCGCGACGCTCGCATCGCCCAGCGTGTCCTCGCTCACCGCCTCCCAGTTTAGGGCGTTGAGCATCACCAGCGCCGCGGTCTGCAGAATGCCTGGCGCCCAATAGGCGCCGCTGCGCAGACCGGCCGGCGCGAGCGGCAGCGTCGAGTTGACGGGCGGAGGGGACGCCCACTCCGCCTCAGCGCCCGCCTGTAGCAGGTAGCCGACAAAGAGCCACCTGCGGCCGAGGCAAAAATTGGACGTGCGCACCAGAGCGGCGGCAGCCCGCGTGCGGGAGCGCACGCACCAGCCGAGAGCGGTGAACGTGCCGCCGAGGAAGCTGCCTGCAGTGGCAACAGCGCTGGTGTAGTCGTCGTCGTCGTCAAGTAGGCCCATATATGTAGATGCACCACACGATGTGAGGTTGATGACTGCACTCCTGTTGTTCCCATTCCCACAGGAAGGAGCTGTGAATTCTTCTCAATAACGTCCGTCGCAGTGCTCGTTACGGCGGTAGTGATCACTCCTCTTGGTCCCTTCTGATGCCCTAGGGCTCTAGGGGGCGGGCAGGGTTTGCCCCCCCAAACTGGCCCGAAGGACCTTCCCAAGGCTGTGAAGCCGGGTGCAATATTGCCCCCGCCGGGGGGCTGACCTACCCGGATAGGGGGTCTGTTCACACTGGCTGGCCCCTCCCAGATAGGTAGGTAGGTTGGTCTTGTTTGGCCCAAAAGGGCCCTGCAATAGGTAGGTACCCGCTATTTTCATCTTTTTTCGCTTCGCTGCGCGGCCTGGGGATAGGGTAGGTAGGGCGTTTTGGCGCGAGTCAGTGCGACAGACCCCCTATCCGGGCCAAGAGCCGGAACCCAGCGAGGAGCCGGAAACCCGGCAGCGTTCTCCACCGCTCCACCGCGGCCTGGGCCTCCTCCCGCATCGCTGCTCCAATACTCGTGTCGCGTCCCACCAGCATCCTCCATTTCGAGCCCCTACCGGACGATGCTTGACCCGCCTGCCACCGCTGCCGCTCGCGACGAACCGGCAGAGGGCGGCATCCCTCCCACCCTCTCGCAGCGGGTCCTGCTCACGCTTCCAGAGTCGTCGCTCGACGTGGCGCTCGCAGCGTCACTCGAGTCCAAGGCTGCCAGCCGGGCCAAGATCTGGAAGGGCATCCTCGCGCGCTCGGCGCCTAGCCTCGCCGCCGTCGCCGCGCTGCCTCCTCCGACGGGTGCCGGGTCTGACCCGTCCGAGCCGTCTCCGTGGTCGACTCCGCAGACCTCGCCGTCACTCGCGGCGGCCTCGAGTCGCGGCGGCGGCGTCCCGAGCGCGCGGCGTGAAGCGAGCTTCGGCGTGCGCATCAAGCGGACGCTGACCGCGGCGCACTGGAAGGTGCCAGACATCGTTCCGCTGCAGGCCTCGTTGGTGCACCACCGGAAGGTGCCCTTCAAGGGGCTGGTGGTGTGCTGGCAGCTTCTGCTCGGCACTCCGCGGCGGCTCGGGCGAGACACATCCCCGACACGTCCGCGACACGTCCGCGACACGTCCCGCAGGCACGCTCGGAGGCGCGGTGCTGTACAGCCTCGAGTCTCGCCAGTCTGGGCTCGGCCTCGCCGACGCCTTCTTCACCGCCTTCTCTGCGGGCACCTGCACCGGCCTCGCAACCTTCAACATCACCGCCTTCGGAGGCGCCGCAAAGGCGCTGCTCGCCTCGGTCGTGGCCTGCTCCGCACCTTCTCCGTACCTTCTCCGAAGCTTCCCGGCGCCTTGCTGCAGGCGCTGCTCGCCACGCTGATGGTCTGCGGCTCCTCCATCCTCATCTCGGCAGTGCCTCTGCACCTGCGCCACGCGGCGCTGCGCCGCAACGTGCCTCCCGGACTCAAGTCCGCGACTAGTCTCCTAGTCGGCTGCCGTTGTCATCAAGCCATCAGTTGGATCAAGCCATTAGTCATCAGCCGGTAGCAGCGTCGGAGCGCAGCGTCGGGCCAAGGGCGAGGGCGAGAGGAGGGCGAGAGGAGGGCGAGAGGAGCTGCGCCTGTGCGCCGCGTGTGAGGAGACGCCGTCCCCGCCCCAGGCACGTCGAGCTCAAGGAGCTCCGCCGCTGCCCCGAGTGGCTCGTCGCGCTCTCCTCGACGCGGAGCACCGTCCGCCCCACGTCCGTGACGTGTCCACGTCACGTCCCGCAGGCTGGTCGAGCTCAACTCGATGCGGCTCCTCCTGTGCGCCATCTACACCTACCAGGCGGTCCTCCTCTTGCTCGGGTTCGGACTCATCTACGCGGCGGTCCCCCCTCCTCCTCTTCCGCCGAGGCGAGGTGCGTCCTGCGGCCACGCATCTCGGACGCTTCTCGGAACCTTCCTGCAGGTCGCCTCCTCGCCCCCCGAGGCTAGGGGCGTCTGCTCCTACCCGCGCTTCTCGACTCTCGATGGCCAGCCCGCGCCAAACGCCACGGAGCTGCCTTGCCGGCCCGGACAGCTCGCGGCCTTCGTGTCGATCGCCGCGTTTGCAAACGCACGCGACGACGGAGCTGGGCTCTGTCCTCGATGCGGCCCCCGACGCGTCCCCGACACGTCCCCAGGCCGGTATGACGACAGAGCCAGGCTCGCTCGAGTCCTTCAACGAGAACGTGCTGATGCTGTGGGTCATCGCCGTGCTCGTCCTCGCAGGCAGCTTGCTCTGCCCTGCCCTGCTCCGCTGCGATCTCGCTGCGATCTCGCTCACTCGCCTGCACCCGCTCCTCAGGCAACGTGCTCTACCCCGTCCTCCTCCGCTGGTCGATCCGAGCCTACCTCTGGTGCATCCCGATCGATGACGCACGCCGCTTGTGGGCGCGCCGCCGCCGCCGCCGCCGCCGCTCTCCGGCTGTACGCCCATGACACGCCCACACCCCTCTCCGCAGGCGCGCCACCTGCTCCTCTCTGGTCGAAAGATGTGCGCCTTCGCCGACCACCACCACGCCACGCCCACGCCCACGCCCACGCCCACGCCCACGCCCACGCCCACGCCCACGCCCACGCCACGGCAGGTACGGCTTCCTCTTCTCGACCGAGCAGACGACGCTCCTCCTCCTCACCCAGCTGGCGGTCTGGCTGGCGCAGGCGTGCGCCAACGCCTGCCCGCGACACCTTGTCTCGCCCCGACAGCCGCGTCGTGCGTGAGTGAGCCACGCCCTTCACGACCCAGGCCTTCACCAACTACATCTTCCTCGTCCACGAGCCGTGGCGCGGCTCCATCCGCGTCGGAGGCGGCCT
Source organism: Emiliania huxleyi CCMP1516 (assembly GCF_000372725.1). Classification (NCBI taxonomy): domain Eukaryota; phylum Haptophyta; order Isochrysidales; family Noelaerhabdaceae; genus Emiliania; species Emiliania huxleyi. The sequence continues at coordinate 24,993 of NW_005197678.1, read as the reverse complement.
CTCCCGCACCTCCGCCTCTCCCGCACCTCCGCCGTGCCGCGTGCAGGCCGCGTCCACGACACGTCCACGACGCGTCCCGCAGGCAATCTCTCGGAGCTGGTCGAGTGCGACGAGGACCCCGACTGCCGCAACGAGATGCGCGCCGCGCTGCCAGACGACCTCTTCATGTCTGTGCAGACCCGCCACGCCGGCTTCGCACTCTACTCGCTCGCCAACGAGAACACGCCCGTGCTCGCCATGTACATGCTGGCGATGATGATGGCGCCCGTGCCGCTCATGATCGCCGTCCACTCCTCCTCGCGCCGCGTCTCCGGCCGCGCCCACGGCACCGACGAGGCGGCTGCCCGCGAGGTGGACGACGGCGGCGGGCCGGCCGAGCCCCTCACCGTCGCCGAGCGACTCGCCGGCCACAGGTGGAGCAGCGAGACACTTCCCAGACACTGCCTGGACACTCCCTGGACCTCTCCCTCGCCGGCCGCAGGGCGCAGCGGTGGGCGGAGCGCGCCACCGCCCGCGTCCGCCTGCGAGGCGAGCTCGGAGGCGCGTCCGACGGGGCGGCCGAGGCGTGCCCTCCTCAGGCCGTGCGAGACGTGCTCTCTCGGGACCGGATGGTCGCACAGCTCGGCTCGCTCTCGCTCGCCCTCGTGCGGGCCCCGTCCCTGACGTGCAGGGGCCTCCGCACAGGCGGCCAAGATCGACCAGCTCTCGCTCGCCCTCGCGCGGCTTCCGTCGCACGCGAGCCGCTCGGGGAGCGGGAGCGAGCGCACCTCGTCGGCAGGGTCGGTGGCCGACTTGGGCGTGCTGCAGCTGCAGACGATGCTCTGGCGCGGGCAGGTTGGTTTGGCGGCACGCGCACCGCCTCTCGCCCTTCAGGCCGAGGCCCGAGACGCGTCCGTGACGCGTCCCTGCAGGTGACGTGGCGGCACGTGCTGCGCCACCACTTCTCCGCCGCCTGGCGCGCCATCGTCAGCTTCATCGGCGGGCCGACGTTGCAGCGCGACCTGCTCTTTGCCTGGATGGCGTGGTCCGCCCCTCGCCCGCCGACCCGGAGCGACTGCGATGGCCTCACCTCGGCCCATCTCATCTCGCCCATCTCGGCTGCAGGTTCGTCATTCTCGCCACCGACCCGGAGATGCCGCACGGCGCTGCCCGCACCGCCTTCGACGCGCTCTTCGAGGTAGGGATATGGCTTAGACTGTCATACGAAGCCATCGTCGCGCTCTCTGCTCACCGCCTGGCAGCGTCCGCAACACGTCCGTGACACGTCCGTGACACGTCCTGTTTCCGCGACGTGGTCCCTCCAGGTGTGCTCCGCCTTTGGCAACGTCGGCCTGTCGATGGGCTACTCGCTCGAGAATGAGCTCTCCGACGTCCGCCCGAGCACGCCGCTCCTCGCCGACTCGAGCGGCTGCGCGCAGCGTCCCTTCACGGCTTGAGGTGTGAACAGGTACGCCGCAGTGGTTCATCGATTCGCTGCCGCCCGGCGAGGTCGGCCTCTCGTTTTGCGCGGGCTGGCCGCCCGTCGCCAAGGCGATGCTGGTCGTGGTGATGATCTACGGCCGGACGAGGGCGCTGCCACAGCAGGTTGACTACGCTCTGACCCTCGCCATTGAGATTCCGCCCTCGGACAAGTCGCCGCTCCAGCACCGCTCCCGCGGGGTGAGCGGCGGCTTCTTCACGGCTGCCGCTGTGGACAGGTCGCCCGTCGAGCTGCTCCTCAACCCGGGCGGCGAGCGCGACGCGAGAAGCGACGAGCTCGACTCGACTCGCGCGCGCGGCTCGTGGCTCTTCTCGCAGGCCGACTTGCGCAGCTTGTGCCGCTCGAGCCACGCCTCTGCGAGCAGCAGCCTGCACAGCAGCCTGCACGACTCCTTCAAGGCGTCGAGCCGCGTCTCGCACCGCCTCCCCTCCCTCGAGCGCCTCCTCACGCCACGCGGCGCCTCGCGCGCCGCCGCCTCTCCGGCCATCTACGGCTCGCTGAGTGCGCCCGCGGCGGTCGAGGCAGAGAGGGGCGCCGCCGCGGCGCCGACCGCCGCCGAGGCGAAGGCGGCCGCGCCCAGTCGAGTGCGCGAGGCGCTGCCGCGCGTGACGGAGCGTTCGTGGTGGGACTTCTCTGGCCGCTCCTCTGCGCGACCAGAGAGCGCAGCCAGCCAGTCCGAGGCCGCCGGACGCCACTCCCACGCCGCGAGGCTCGAGCCCGAGGCCGCGATCGAGGAGGACGAGGAGGAGGACGAGGACGACGACGAGGCGCCGGGGCAGGCGCCGGCGGCAGCAGGGGGGCTGCGCCACTACCTCTCCCAGTTCACCCTTGGCTGGCTGAGACTTGCCGCCAGCCCCGCCGCCGCCGCGGTCGCGACCGACGCCGGCCGCGGGGAGCAGCAGCTCTACGACGGTGTCGGCGTGAGCGGCGAGCGGCCCGGCTCGTCCAAGGGCGTCACTCTCGGCGACTTGGTGAATGCAGACATCTCGGACGATAGCAGTGCCTACAGCTCGGCGAGAGGCTCGGCGCGCCAGTCTCAGACCAGCAGAGAGTTGGTCTAGTTGGGTCCCGGGTTGTGACGTGTCTGATGATGATGTCTCGAGACGATCGTGGGGGTCGAGACTCGAGAGACGGGTGTTCGGCGGGTTACGTCTTACGTCCGCGATACACCATCGCGCATCGGCGTCGCGCGGCACGGGCAGAAATAACGAGAAGCGACGTGTCTCGACTCTCGTGTGCGGTACACGGAGCCTGTGAGCCACGGACGCGGAATCCATGTAAAGCAAAATACAGCCCGCCGCCAGCACGCACCAAAGGCAAAGCGCAATTTTAAAGGCCTTGAAGGTCTCCTTCACGGGTGTCCGCGGCCTTCTGTGCCCGCTGATAGGACAGTGACCGCCGCAAACCCTGTGGTCAGCTCCATGCACGCATGGAATCTCGGATATTTTTTGTAGGCATCGGAACGCCAAAAAACTAGTATGTCTTCGAGGGAAAAGTAATCCAAGCAAACCCGCGGCCGCAATGAATTAAAACGGGCGGTTTTCGAGGGGGAATCTGGAGAATATGGGAATCTGCTCACCACACACCACGGATCCCCAACTCATCGAGAAACTTTTCACTCCAAGACATACTAGTTTTTTAAAGGTGCCCCACAAGTCAGGCACAAAAGATATGGCATTCCAGGCCATTTAGGGCCCCTTTAGACGGTCACTGAGTAGGCCAAAATCCCCTCTGGGTTGGTTCGCAGCGCGCGAGCCTTCCTGCCGAGGGCCTCCGTAGTCACAAACCCCGATCGCCCGTCTTCCGATGTTCGGGCGCCCGTCTTCCCAGTTTTGACGTGGACCGTTCCGCTAGCCACTCTCAGGTATGGCAACTCCGCCGCGCCACTCGCGCCTGGTCCTTCTCGCGGCCGTCGTCGGTCGCGTCGCGGGGGACTGCTCGAGCGACCTCTTGGCCCTCTCTGATCCATCGGCCACGGACGAATACGACAGAGCTTACGCGTCTGTGTGCGCCGACCCGTCCTGCCGCGCGATTATACTCCTCTTTCCGGACACGTTCCCCGAGGTTGGAGCATGCAGCGCTGAGCAGATCTTGGATTGTGTGTGCGACCTGGTCTCCGGTGACTTTTCGGCATCTGATCTTTCCAGCATCGTCGAAGATCCCTCCCTTCTCGCGACCGACGACGGAGGGGCCCTCGGCCTTCTGGGTGATGCCGGCTCCTGTTCAGCATTGTTTGTGGGCTGTGCTGGCTCTTCTTCGTGTGCGTCTGACCTACTCACCCTTTGCTCTGCCGATCCTTTCGCGCGCGCTGGCCGCGGAAGGCCGTCTGCAGCGCGATGACGGCCATCGCGCGCCGCACGGTGCGCCGCGCCTCGAGCCTGGGCATGACGCCTGGCCGCAGAAAGACCTTTGTCTTCCCAACGCAGTAGCCTCCGTCGGGGAGCAGCGCCGCCGCCGCCGAGCCCGCCCTGTCGACGGGGGTGGCTCCTACGGGACATGTCTCGGACATATCTTGGACGTGTCCTGGACGAGCCCGCCCTGTCGACGGGGGTGGCGCCCTTGGCGGCCGCCGCGCCGGCGAGCCCGCCAAAGAGCTGCAGGAAGGCGCCGCAGGGCAGGCGGTGCGGGTACGCCGCGCGCGAGATGCGGATCGCCTCGAGCATGCCTGCGGCACGAGGACGTCAGGGCTGGCGTGCGGCGTGGGCACCGGCGGTAGGCGGGGGCGCGTCGAGCGCGCCCGCGCAGCGCAGCTGCTCGGCGACGAGTGCATTGTCGAACTCTGCGGAGACGCTCTTCGGGTTCGGCTTGACGCAGCGGACGTAGTGGACGTGCGTCGCCTGGATTGCGCTCATCAGCGAGCCGAGCTGCTCCTTGAAGCGTGTGCCAACCTGCGGCCCGGGGAGGGGCGAGGGGCGGTCAGAGAGGCCGTCAGCGAGGCCGGCGGCGAGAGGGGTGGGGAAGGAGGGGGAGCGGGGCGGCGCGCCGTCGTCGAGAAGAGCGCGCGGCTCTTCGCGCCGCTCTCCTTCTTCGCGTCGGGCGGGAACAGCGCGGCGAGCGGCGCGCACCTGAGAGACAGTCGCGGCGGATCTCGGCGGACCTCAGCGAATCTCGGCGGATCTTGCGACTCATCTCGGCATGTCGCACTCGGAGTTGCCCCTCGGGTCGCTACATCAAGCTAACCAAGGCTGCTGACTGCTACTACTCACTCGGAGTTGCCCATCAGCTCGCTCAGCTCCGGCAGCAGCGGGTCCGTGTTCTTGACGATGAAGAGGGAGGTCTCGTACGTCACTAGGCCGGCGTAGTGCTTGATGCTGAACTCGGCGCCGCCCTTGGCGCGCTTCAGCTTTGGGACAGAGAAGAGCTCGTCGCCGGCGGGCCGCGACCGCGCGAGCTTCTCGATGAAGGAGTCGGCCGTCCCTGTCCACAGCGGGGGGCGTGAAGAGGCGCTCCACACAGCGAGCCTCCTCCCTGGCCGGCCGTGCCGGTCTGCAGGCGGCACTCCTCGTCGAGCAGCGCAAAGGCGCCCACCCGACGCGCCGCGAGCAGCTCGATGATCGCCGTGTTGTCCTCGTACTCGATGTGCTGCCACGGCACGCCCTCCGCCTCGTACTCGGCCTGCGGGGCACGGCGTGGACGTGTCATGGACGTGTCCTCGAGACGGCCGCCGCCTGGCGGCTCGACCTGCTGGAAGCGGAAGGTGTCGGCGTTGAACTGCGCCTGCAGCATCTCGTTTGCGAAGTTGATGCAGAGCTGCTCGAAGGAGTTTGTCTCGAAGGCCTCGAAGCCAAAGATGTCCAGGATGCCGATGAAGGGCAGCTCCCCCTCCTTGCCGCCAACCTGCGGGGTGGGGCGGGGACGCGTCACGGACGGGCCACCGCGGCGCTCCCTTCGCCGCCCGCCCCGCTCGCACCAGCTGGTTGATCCGCGCGACGATCGACTCGAACATGCGGCCGTAGACCGCCTTGGCGAGGGCGTCGGCCGCGTCGGCGGCTTGCACTGCGTCGAGTGCCTTGACGAGCGTCTCGCCGCCGACGATCCTGCAATGGCAGGGCTCGGGGCGTGAACACACAACATGTGCATGTGCATGTGCATGCACATGTGCATGTGCATGTGCATGTCGCGCAGTGCAGTCGGGAGACAAAGGGCTGCCGAAGACTACCACCCCGGTGGCGGGAAGGCGGTGGAGTGCGGCCCAGCCCGTCTCTTCTCGAGGGCCAGCTGGAGTGCAAGGGTCCGCATCCCCGCATCTAGAGCCGACGGACGTGGTGCGGGAGGTGAGGCCCTCCTCGAGCGCAGTCTGCGGCACCTGCAGGCACCGCGCCGCTCGCCCGCTCGCCGCAGTGTCGCGCACAGCCGCCGCCCGCTGCCCGTGCGAGTCCTCCGCCTATCGAGGCCGTGCCGCGGACGTGTCCCGGACGTGTCCCGCCCGCCGCCCGCCGCCCCGCCCTCCTCCCGTCGCCTCGTCGAAGGCGAGCGAGGTGAGGTGCAGCACCGCAGACAGCATCCGCCGCAGCGTCTGGACCTCCTCCGGCCCGAAGCCAACCACCTGGCCGAACAGTGCTGGCCGAACAGTGCTGGCCGAACAGTGCTGGCCGAGGAGTGGACGCGACGCGGAGGTTGCGCGGGCAAGCGTTCCCGCCTCGCCTCTCGGGAACTCTCGCGCCGCCGTCTCCTCGGGCACTCTCGGGCCCTCTTCGGGTACTCTCGGGCTCTCTTGGGCACTCTCGCGCCTCGAGCGCCGCCACTGTCTCCTTCCACGCCTCTGGCCGGTGGAGCCCGTCCCCCTCCTTCATCCGCCCCGACCCCGCCGGCAGCGCGGAGCCGTACGCCTCTGTCGACAGCACCTCGAGCGCCTCGCGCGCCTGACGAGCCGGGCGCGGGACATGTCTCGGACGTGTCCTCCTGAGGACATGTCTCGGACGTGTCCTCTTCGGGCTGGGCCGCGACCCTCTGGCGGCGCCTCGGGCTCGCAGCCGCCCGCGAACTGGTAGAGGACGTGGTAGTTCGCCTCGCCCGCCGGCGGCCTCACCACGCGCGACCGCTCGAGCAGGTAGGACGAGATGGCGGCGCTCTCTTGCTCGCCGTCCGAGCCGTACATGAGCTTGAGGAACTTGCCGAAGCGAGACGAGTTGTGGTTGCGGAGCGTCTGGCGGGCGGGGTGGCGGGGTGGAGGGCGGGCGGGGGCGGGGGCCGCGAGGGCGTGTGTGGTCGGAAGGGCCAAGGAGGTGCCGCCCGGGGCGGCGGGAGGCGGCGGGAGGCGGCGGGAGGCGGCGGGGGAGGAGGCGTGGGCCGGGCAAGCTGGCTTGCGGCTCTCGCCTGCGCGTTTCCAAACGACTCGAGGACGGGGGACGAGCGGAGGACGCGCTCGGTGAGGCCTACAGGAGAGGCTCCCGAGCAGGCTCAGCGGAGGCTCATGCGGGTCGCCGCAGCCTGCGCTCGGCCAGACCTACGCCAGACACAGGCTTGGGACGCGTCCTCGACATGTCCCGCCTCGTAGGGGCGGGCGGCGGCAGCGCTGCCGGAGAGGGTCCCGTCGGCTGGGGCGGCTGCGGCGGCGCCGAACATGCGCGTCGAGAAG
>NW_005197678.1:7951-17835 GCF_000372725.1 Emiliania huxleyi CCMP1516 | reverse complement strand
CGGGGGGGCGGGAGGGAGCGAGGCAGGGAGGGGAGGGGAGTGTGTGGACCGAGTTGACCGCGGCGAGGTAGCGCAGCATGATCTTTGTGGCCTCGGTCTTGCCTGCAGAGAGAGAGCGGGCGGCGGCTCGAGGCGGAGGAAGCGGCGCCGCATTGGTTGCTCTCTCTCTCCCTCCCTCCCTCCCTCCCTCCCCCCCTCTCTCTCCCGCCCTCGCTCTTGCTTCTTCTTCTCGCCCCTCCCTCCCTCCAGGCCGGCTCCCCACTCCTCTCTCCCACCCTCCCTTGTCTGCCACCCTCCCTTGTACGCCGGCTCACCTGCTCCCGACTCACCGGAGACGAGCACCGACTGCGACGGCGGCGTGCCGGCCTCGAGCGCGGCGACGAGGCGCCGGTGCGCGGCGTGGGCGATGGCGTACAGGTGGGGCGGCAGCTCCGAGAAGGGGTTGTCCGCTGCCGCGTACTCCTTGACCCTTTCGTCCGTGTAGAGCGGCAGCCACTTGAACGGGTTGACGCTCACGCAAATCTGGCCGCAGAGCGTGTATGGCAGGTCCCGGTCGAAGCGGGCGCGGAGCGAGTCGAGGATCGACTCCTCGTCCAACCGAATCAGATTGACGAGGTCATCGAGCAGTGGCTTGTCGTCCATAATGTGTGCGTGTATGTTCTCGCTGCGCAGCTCGGCCAGGGCTGCTCCGCAACGCTGGCCGAGCGCCTATCGCGACAGGGGAGAGCGGGACCATGTTTTCTTAGGGCGTTGCGGGTGCGAGGACCGCTACGACAGGGCCGCTAGAAAGAAGGGAGTTGCTGGTGGGAGGGGCTGTCCGGCAGTTTGCGGTCTCGGTCTCACCCGCTGGGTGGAAGCCGCGCCGAAAGCAGAGCAGTTTTTTTTTGTCTCCCTTGAAAAGAATTCTTAAATACTAGTCTCGCACGGACCGTCGAGAACGACTGAACGCGGTGACAGTCACTGTCAGAAGCAACTGAACTACTGAAGGTGCGTCTCTGAATGAATAAATGCGTCTCCCAGTGCTCCGGCTTGGCTTCTTCATCAATCACGGAGTGGCCCCACTTTGGCGTGCAGATCCTGCGTCTCTCACTCACTCTGCCCGAACAACAGAGGCGGGTACACCGCCGCAGGCGCCGCACCTTACATCTAATTCTTCATCCCGGACAGGCTCAGGCCTCAGGTCTCGCGCGCTGGCGAGTAGAGGCCCCGCCCACCCAGGGTACCCTCTCCGAGGACCCACCCCCGCTGTGAGTGAGTATTCTTGATACGAAACCACGACGACACACACCAGTCGACTCGCATCGGTTGCCTCCATGAACGGCGGAGCTATTCTCGCGCCCACACCACACCTGGCTCCAACGTGGACACGCCCATAGCTGGGGACACTACTAGGTCACGCATGGCATCAGAAGTTTTGTCTCTGGGCCCCGAAAGGCATCTCTAGCAGTGTCGTTACGCATGCCCCCTCCTGGGCGCATGCGCCTCACGTCTCGCCAGAGCATACGCCCTTGGTGTGTGGCGAGACGAGTTTTTCGCCATGCAGCGAGCAGCAAGCCGCCCGCCGCAAACAGCCGGAGGCATCGCCACGGCACTGACTGCGCCGCGCTCCCACACCCGTCGACGAAGCTCCCCCCGCGGAAGACCGCGCGTAGCGACGCCTTGACGATCGAGATGGGCGCGCCTGAAGCTCGCCCACCTACTGCCCCTGAGAGTTGGTTACGAGTGGGATCGGCTCCCCCCCTTGGGATCGAAGCTTCCACGACCTCGCACCCAACATCACAGGCGGGATCAGAAGGGGACTCCACACCGGACACCGCCCGGGCACAGCCCCCCTACCCGTCGGATCGCACAGGGCCCCCTAGGAGCAGCCCACACACAATCTCGCATCGGCAGATTGCGCCTGAGTCAGGCAGACAGCAGACAAGGAGAGGAGAGAGGAGAGAGAGAGAGAGAGGAGAGAGGAGAGGGTGAGGGTGTGTGCACACGTGTGGAGCAGGGAGGGTGTCTGTGGTGGGCTATAGTCATACTACGTGGTTAGAACCACGCGCCCCTCAGGAGCTAAGGTAGAGCTGAGCGTACAAGACGCCTCGGTGCCTCCCACCGGCGTGAAGACCATCCGGATCTATCGGGTTCGCCCTCCGGACGGACCCGTCCCCGCGATGGCCCACGGTCCTCCGTCGCCTGGTTGACCCCCTGCCTCCCGGTTGACCCCCCAGTCCTCGTAGTCCATCATGAAATAAACTCAAAGATCCACCACAGCCACCACCCTCCGCCTCCACCGTCGAGCCGCGATCGCTGCCGCCCGCGACGCCGCCCGCCGCGTCAGATTGCCGCAACGCGCGCCTCGAGTCGAGTCGGAGAGCCGCGCCGCACCAGCAGCAGCAGCAGCACCAGCAGCACCAGCACCACCAGCACCAGCAGCACCACACACACTCACACACACACCCACCCCCGCTCTTTCACTCGCCCTCTGCTCCAAGAGACCTCCAAAGAGCGTGCGTGCCTCGCCTCGCCGCACGTGCCGGCTGAACGTCTCACCATGTCCGCCGCCATGTCGGGCGGCTTCGCATCTATGCGCGAGGCCTACGAACAGAGTGAAGGCGCGGCGAGCTACTACGCCGAGCACGGCGCAAAGTATCGAAACCCGCACGAGCCCGCGCTCACCGCGGCCCTCGCTGCCGCGCTCGGGCGGCTCGAGACGGCTGGCCAGCTGGACTGCTCGACGCGCCGGCTGCGCATGCTCGATCTGGCATGCGGCTCGGGCGAGGCGACGCTTGCCGTCCGCCAGTGGGTAGCGAGCCGAGCAGGCAGGCAGCAGCCGGCCTGCACCGCGGCGGACCCATTCACGCACCAGGCGTTTGAGGAGCGGGTTGGTGAGCCGTGCAGACGCTGGTCGTTCGAGGACGTGTCCGCCGGCGAGCTCGACGAGGAGGAGCCCTTCGACCTCGCGATCGCTGTAACGGGCGCCTAGATGCCGGGTCCAAACCCAACCCACCTCTCGGCTGCATTGTCGACTGTTTGTGCAGCGCCGGTCTCGGCGGCCTCAGGGTTGCGTCCCATGCACGTGTGTTATCCAAGGAGGTGTGTCTTCTCACTCTCAGGCCTTCACTCCACCTCCTCTCGACAAGTCGACCATTCATTGGCCCAGAGCAGTTGGCTGATGAGAGTAGGCCTTTGCGCTGCACCTGCTCGACAAGTCGTACTTCAACTCGGCGCTGACCGCACTCGCCCGCGCGGCGTCGCTGCTGCTCGTGGCGACGCCGCACAAGCGTCCGCACATCTCCACGGCGGACGGGTGGGAGGAGCAGGCTGCCGAGCTGGCGCCGCGACTAGCCGAGAGATGGCCGAGACATAGCCGAGATGCAGCCGAGGCGTAGCCGAGATGCCACCTGCTTCGTGTTGCTCCGCTGCTCACCCTGCTGCCGGCTCCGCCTGTGTGCGTGTCGTGTACGACCAGTCCACAGTCCACAGTCCACACGCCCCAGTCAACGCCGCCGCGCATCGACCCCAGGTGGTCGACCGCGTGCGCGTGCGCTGCTATCGCTCCCTCCTCCGCCCCCCGCCGGATGACGCTGTGGTGGCCTCCGCCGCCGCCGCCGCCGCCGCCGCCGCTGCGAGGGAGGAAGCGGCGGCGGCGGCCGCTGCAGAGGCTGCGGAGAGGGCGGCAGAGGCGGCGGCGGAGGAGGAGGAGGAGGATGCGTCGGCGGAGGGGCGGGCGAGCACGAGCGGCGACGAGTCTGGTCTCGACGAGGTGCGGCCGAGAGATGGCCGAGACACAGCCGTCTCCTCCCCTCCTCCTCTCCTCCCCTCCTCCTCTCCTCCCCTCCTCCCCTCCTCCCCTCCTCCTCCCATCCTCTCCTCCTCTCCTCCTCTCCTCCCCTCCTCCCCTCCTCCTCAGGCAGAGATGGAGATGCACCTCGGCTGCACCTCGGCTGCACCTCGGCTGCACCTCGGCTGCACCTCGGCTGTTTCTCGGCTGCACCTCGGCTGTATCTCGGCTGTAGGCAGAGATGGAGGAGCTGTCTGCCGAAGTCGAGGCGATGAACATGGGCGCACTTCGCAGCGCGCTGGCGGCCAGCCTCGCGGTGGAAGCGACGCGTCTCTCGGACCCTTCTCGGACCCTTCTCGGAACTTTCCCCTTAGGCGGAGCGCGGGCTCGACAAGAGCGGCAAGAAGCCGGCGCTGGCGGCGCGGCTGCTGGAGGCGAGAGGGTGCGGGAGGGGCGCGCAGCCTGTCGCTAACGAGTCACCCTTCCTCGCTACGTGATGCCAGGCGAGGGTGCGGGAGGAGCGCGCGGCCGCTGCCGACGGGAGCAGTGACGAGGAGGAGGAGGAGGAGGGCGAGGAGGAGGAGGAGGGCGGAGAGGAGGGCGAGGGCGAGGTCGAGCGTGCCGCTACGAAGCGCGACGCTGCCCGAGTGGCGGCGCAACAGGCGGATAGCCGAGATCTGGCCGAGATCTGGCCGAGATCTGGCCGAGATCTGGACGAGATAGCGCACAGGCGGGCGCAGACCGCGAGGTACGTGGCGGAGCTAGAACTCGGCTCTGTCTCGGCTGATCTCGGCTCTATCTCGGCTCTATCTCTGCCCAACCCTGGTGTATCTCGGCTAGATCTCGGCCGTCTCTTTGCTACCCCTCAGGCGGAGGCCGCGCGCCAGGCGGCGGTGGAGCGTGCGCGGGCGCAGAGAAGGCCGCGGCGAACCGGGCGGCTATATGGACCAATGAACGAGTTCGCAGTTCATGGTCGTTAGGCAGAGAAGGCCGAGGCGGAGCGGGCGGCGAGGCGCGCGAGGAAGGCCAAGGCGGTCGCTGGAGAGGCGCTGGCTTGTCCATGAGGCTACCATGACCCGTCCATGACACGTCCACAGGCGGTCGCCCAAACCGGCGGCGCGGCGGAGGCGGAGGCGGCGGAGGAGGCGGCGGAGGAGGCGGCGGGGAGGGCGGCAGGGGCGATGGTTGCGAGCGCCGGCGATGCGCTCACTCTCGCGGAGGCGGGGGCGGTGCTGCTGTCGGAGACCTCGGCTGTCTCTCGGCTGTATCTCGGTTGTATCTCGGCTAGGCGGAGGCGGCCCGGCTGGCTGAGATCTCCGCGCAGCTCGAGGCGGCGGCGGCGGCGGCAGAGGCGCGGGCGGCGCGGCTCGTGGCGAGGGCGGAGGCGCTCGCGGAGGAGGAGAGGCAGCGCTCGCTCGACCGGGCCTTCGACCAGGCGGAGCAGCTAGAGAGGTGGGAGACCAGCAGCCGGACGAGGGTCTGGAGACCGGCGCGGTATGGGCGGACGCATGGACGACGGTCCCAATGGAGCGGCACACAGACACACGGAGTACGACTCGCAGCATGGATCATCTAGGCGGAGGCGTCCGGCGCAGCCCTCGCGCAGCTCGAGGCTATCGACGAGGCGGTGGAGGCGGGCTCCCTCACGCTCGAGGCCGCCATCGAGCAGCTCGCGGCGATGCGCCGCTGACTGGCGGCTCAGACTGCGACTGTGTTGGGCGACGTCGGGGGGTTGGAATCTGGCTTGTGTGGGTGCATGACCCATGCGGGGGAGGAGGAACCGCGCGCTCATAAGGGAGTAAAATTCCGGAGCGCTCCGACACCGACATACACACTATACAACATTCTCAAAGAGAAGGTCCGACCTGTGGGCTCCGGCCTGCGCTCGGCACCGGGCACCGACTCTGGCGAGAGACTTTTGCGAGAGTTCCAGCGCTGCAAGGCAAAAAAAAGTCGCGCGGGCAGCGAGTCGACGTCGAGGAGGTGGGCTGCGCTCAGCTGCCTGCGCTCGCCAAAGCAGCTCAAAGCGACTCGTGCCCATGGTAACAGAGCCGAATCTGGACAAGAACGACGGAACGGAGCCCAAGGCAAGGAAGAAGGAGAAGAAGAAGAAGACGGAGCGGCGGGCAGAAAAGGAGAAAGCCGCGCTGCCCGCGTCGGCCCGCAGGGCTGCGCAGTCTGCCGTGGTGACAGCGGCCGAGGTCCGGAAGCGGCCTCGCGAGGAGACACTCTCGGCGAAGGCGCCCAAGTTGCCCGAGCCGCCAGAGCATTCGCCCGCTGCTGACGCCAGCGAGGCTGCGGCTGCCGACCAGCCCAAGCCGTCGCTGGAGGAGGCGGAGGCGGCGGCGGGCCGGACGATGCACAAGGACTCGAGAGAGGCCGCCGAGGCTGCCATCACCCAGGGACGGCGCGTCTACGTCTCCAACCTCCCGTTCAGCACGTCGGACGAGTGGGTGCGGACCAGCTTTTCGGCGGTCGAGTCGATCCATTGGATTGCCGCCAAGGGGAGCGGCTTCCGCGGCTCCGGCTTTCTCACATTTGCCAGCGCCGAGGCCGCCACCGAGGCGGGTCTGCTTCGGCTCCGCCCTCTCGCGGTGACACACGTCCGTGACGCGTCCACGACTCCGCGAGCAGGCGGTGAGCTGGAGCGGCAGCGAGGTGGGAGGCAGACCCATCACAGTCGAGCTCGCCCTCGGCACGGCGCCGCTCGAGCAGGCTCTGCGGCCTCTCCGCTCCCCCGCCCCTCGAGCCGCGGCCCTCTTGCAGCTCGGCCAGATCTCGGCCAGATCTCGGCTGCGTCTCGGCTCCTCTTGTGAGCCGCCGCCCCGCCTCCCCCCGCAGAGCTGCGTGTTCGTGCGCAACCTGCCCGCTGAGCAGTGGAGCCTCGAGGCGGTGAGGAGGATCTTCGAGGTGCGGTCTCGCAGAGATGCCGGAGAGGCGGGTGGCGTGGCACTGCGTCCGCACCCCTCCTCCCCGCGATGCCCTCAGGCTTGCGGCCCGCCCGCCGCCATCCGCCTTCCCAAGAAGGGCAAGGCGGCGATCCGCTTCAAGACGGCCGCAGCAGCAGCGGCGGCAGCAGCGAGGGACGGCGAGGAGATTGGCGGCCGCAAGGTGGCGCTCAACCCGGTTTCCCCCTTTAGCCCCCTGGCCCCTCTTGGGCCCCCCCCCCCCCCCCTCTCACCCCCCCCACGCCACCCACCGGCCGCAGGTGCGCGTGCTCCTCACATCCGCCCTCGCCGACCCCGAGGCCGAGGCGGAGGAGGCGCGCCGCAGGGCACGCGGCGGCGCGGCGGCGGCGGCGCGGCAAGAGCAGCTTCCAGCGCCCCCGACGCTCGGCGAGCCAGGGTACCGCTCGAGCCACGCGCGGCGGGGAGGGCCGCGAGAGCGGGCGCACAGCCGGCAGCGGCGACCGCGCCGCACGGCCGAGGATCCGGCCGCCGAATCGCAGGGCCACTGAGATCAGACTACGCGAGGGAGGCGTGGCCGTGGGCCGAGCGCACGTTTTGTTTTTCCGCAGGGTGGTATAAATTACTAATAAAACGGGTTAAAAGAAAATGTAACACTTAGTCTTAGAGGATGTTAGAGAGAACAGCAACAGGTGTGGAGGTGCGCGCCCCGCGGCCGCGCGCGCGAAAACGGCGCGGAGGGCCCGGAGACGCAGAGGCGCGGCACCCCACCGGCATACGCGACACGGCCGGCGCGGGGCTACACGCCTCGCTCGTACTCGACGCTTGGCGAGACGACCCTGCCCGCACGCCTCGCGCGCGCCTCCGCCTCGCTGCGCAAATGCGGCTCGATCTCGTCGAGCGCCAAGCTGCCGACGGGCGGGTAGAAGGACGCCGCGGTGGGCAGCCAGACGGAGAAGACCGCCGCGGTGACGGCGACCTGCGTCGCCAGGCTCGGCTGCCTGATGCGCCGCGCCGCCGTGTAGAGCCACACCACGGCGGGGACGATGAGGAAGTTGCCGACGGGCATCAGCAGCCTACTCCCACACATCGACACCTCGCCGGACGCTCCTGTTGAGAGGCGGAGCCGCGCGGGCAGCTGCGGCCGCCTGGTCACGCACGTGTCGCGGACCGCCCTCTCCCCGGCGGCGCGAGACAGGCCGAGCGGCTGCCCGTCCGCCGGGTCCGCGACAGGAACCCCTACGGAGGGTGCCTCCCGAGGTCTCGAGGCGCGGGGGAAGCGCGGCCTCGCCAGCTGCGAGGCGCGGCGTGCGTCCAGGAAGCGGTCAAGGAAGTGGTCTATAAGGCAGGAGCTGTCTACGGAGCGTCGAGCGGCTGTGAGTGCGCCTCGCGTCGCGTCGGACGAGCGCATGCACGCGCTCCCGAGGAAGTTCGCGAGGGCGACGGCCGGGTAGGGGGCGAACCGCGCGAACGGCTTGAGCAGCGGCGACCGCTGCGAAAGCTTCCCGCCGCCGACGGCGATCGGGATCGCGGTGACGAGAGCACCGATGTACGAGGCTGCGACGACGGCTGTGCTGGGGCCGTCTCCCTCGGCTGACGCGCCGCGGTTGCACCACGTCACCCCGGCCAGGTGGGTCTGGTTCAGCCACTGGCCAAAGACGATGCGCCGCGTGCACGTCGGGTGGTGCAGCGCAGACGACACCATGAAGGCGATCGTGGGAGTGTTGCACAGAGCCCAGCCGCATCCGCGCAGCGGCATCGGCAGGAGCTCCCCGGCTGGAGCCGCCGTCGCGAGCACACCGGTCGCGTGCCAGCAGTCGCTGTCGCTACGCGGCTGGCCAGCTGCCCTGGCGGCGAGCGTGGCGTTTGCCTCTGCCACCGCCGAGTCTCCAAAACGGAGACCGAGCGGCGATAGCACGGCCCAGTTGTAGCGCCAGCGGCCAGAAAAGGTGCTCATGTCGAAGAGCTCCGATAGATGGGCTCCAGGGTGGAATGGCGGTGGCAGCGGCGGTGGCGGCGGTGGCAGCGGCGGCGATGGCAGCGGCGGCGGCGGCGGCGGTGGCGGCGGCAGCAGCGGCGGTCGCATGGTTTTTTATTCGTGGCGATTTCTTCTTTTAACTGGCCTTGCGGCACTGGCACAAACACAGGTAGGAGTAGTAGTGCAACTGCGTCGCGGTGCAAAGATCGAAGCACGAAGGAGCGAGCGAAGGAGAAGCGGGTGTGACGAATTCTGTCTTTTCTGAGAGCCGTCGAAGAGTTTTCTCTTTTCTTGGGTTTGCCGTTTGGCGTTTCCCACGGGTCCGAATCGTCGATCGCGACGATCGATCTATATTCAAGTCTCTGGAGACAGGAGAGAACGCCATTAAAACGAAAAACGTCCTCGTCGCAACATACACATATGGCATGGACCAGACAACAAATATTGGCCGGTTGGCAAGCGGCAAGCGCGCGGCGCGCGCGCGTCTCTCCGGCGCTGCGCACGCCAACCGGCACCCGCCTCCGCCGCCAGTTGTGGGGCCCTGGCGGCGAGGCGGCGAGACTCGGGAAAGGCCCACTCCCAGACACAGCAGACACGAATCACATACCAGCACAAGCACAGCGTGTTCAGAGAGGGTGAGGAGCGCCGTCCAGGACGGCGCTGCCCGCCGCGGGCGGGCTCACTGCTGCCGTTGCCGAAAGTCTGGCGGTGCGCCCGCGACCGCGGTGGCGATGGCGGGCGGCGGCGTCGGCGCGGCGTCGGCGTCGCCGCCTCCGCCTCCGCCTCCCTCCTCAAACGGCGCGTACTCTCCGCCCCCCTCCTCCGCCGCCGCGAGGCTGGCGCCGTCCGGCCCGCCGCGCGGTCTCAGGCTCGCGGGCCGACTGGCCGCGGTGCGCCTGCCCGCACCAAAGGGGTCGCTGCTCGAGCCTACGGGGAAGGGTGGGGAGGGGGGGGGGAGGGGGGGAGGCGGGTTGTGCTCCGCGCTGCGGCCGTGCGGGCGCCACGAGCCCGCGCCTGCTGCGCCGCTCGGCAGCGTGTGCCGCAGTCCCTTCGGGTCCGCCTCCAGCTCGTCCAGGTCCTATGAGTTCACGCCCCACGCCTGAAGGGAGGTCCGCCTCCGAGGCCCTGCCACCCGAGGGAGAGGCCGGCGCTCGCCGGGGCCACATCCCGGCTACGCGCCTCGGCCTCGCCTCGGCAACGCCTCGGCCTCGGCTAGGCCTCGGCTAGGCCT
>NW_005197678.1:6051-7238 GCF_000372725.1 Emiliania huxleyi CCMP1516 | reverse complement strand
CGAGCCCAACGGGGCCATTTTGGCCCCTCGGGGGCTTCCAGTTGCAGTTCTGCCGACCTTTGGCGCCCGATTTGGTGCCACCCTGCGGTCTTCAGACGCATCTGAGGTACTCACACGACGTTTCTACACCGGTACGTGTCGTGGGCTGACAGTCGAAAGCGGCAGAGAGCTCACAACCACCCAAGCACGCACGCCCACGACACCGTCGCTGTTTTGGCTCCGACGGCGACGGGGCGACCTATGCCCGTCCGTCAGTCGTTTTGATTTCGCCCTCGTCGCGAGCACGACCGCGTCAGTGCGCGCTGCCGCCGCAGTCTTGCTACCTTTTGCGCCAAAGGTGGCCTAGTGGGTCGAAGAGCCGACCCATAGGTAGGTCCGCGTGTCCGAGAGGCGGGAGGCTGGGGTGGCGGCGCGGGTGACGGCTGACGGCACGGCTCCGCGGCGAGCCCGGAAAGGAGCGGCGAGTCCGGGCACCCAGCTAGATCGGAGGTAAACTACGTCTGCGACTTTCGGTGGCGGGGGGTGGCGAAGCGAAGGGGACGTAGGAGACATGCCGAGGGTGTGACAGAGAGGTGAAAAGCGAAACGATTGCAGATATAAAAGAAACCCCTTCCACCTAACGATGAGCAGCCCGGCCTGCTGATGCGGAGATGACAGCGTGGCACTGGCGGAGAGATGCGGCCGCGCTGCGAGGCGAGCCGCAGCCTGGCACCGCTTCAGCGAGACGCGGCGGCGAGTACAGCGGCGACCGCCAGCGCGGCGGCGACGGCCCACCAAACCAGCCGCCCGCCCGCCGGCTGTGGCTTGGCCTGCCGCGACTCGACATATTCGATGTCGCTCACGTCGACGCCGAGCCGCTTGGCCACCTCGATGGCGGAAGTGACGCCGTTCTCGAGGAGCGGCATCGAGCAACGCACGTACGAGCCGACCTGGAAGAGGAGAAAGGTGTGAAGAAGCCAGCAGAGACAGGGGAGCAGCAGCGCGTGTGCGAGCCGACCAGCCACAGCGAGCCGCGACCCTGGCAGCGCGCGAGCTTCCCCATCGCTCGCACCGCAGCTGGGTCGACGATTGGCCTGAAGTAAGCTGAGGATGTGAGAGTGTCTTGGCCCGTGGGGTCGGGCGGTCCCCTTTCCCAATGGTGGGGCCGCGTTTCCCCGGCTCTGGCTGTGGGAATTCATACCGCGGGG
>NW_005197678.1:0-2577 GCF_000372725.1 Emiliania huxleyi CCMP1516 | reverse complement strand
TTTCAAATTGTGGGGACCAAGACCCGAGACCTGCCACAGGCCCAGGCCCTCCCAAAGTTTTTCAGGAGGACCTTATGGGTCGGGGGGGCCCGCCCTTTTCACGAGGTTTGCGGGGGAGCCCCGAAGGAGGCCCCCGAGAGGCCCCCGAGATCCCCCCGGGAGGCCCCCGAGATGCCCCCGAGATGCCCCCGAGATGCCCCCGGGAGGCCCCCGAGATGCCCCCGAGACGGCATGTTGGTCTTCTGCCCCGCCAGGGGGGAGCCCCCCCCCCCCCCCCCCCGCCCCTTCGCCCCTTCGCCCCACCTCCCCGCCTCACCATGCGCTCCTCGCCCCAGTGTACGGGCTCAACGTCGAGTTCACGGCGGTGCAGAAGGAGATCAAGGACGGGATGTACTCGCCCAACGCGTACGTGCTGGCCAACCTGGCGATCCAGCTGCCGATGATCTTCGTGCTCGCCGTCGCGGCGCTGCTCCCGCCGTGGGCGATCGACGCGCTCCCGTGGGTGACCTTCCCGTCGGCAGTGCTCGTCTTCGGCGTCATCCTGTTTGCGCTCGAGTGCGTCGCGCAGGCCATGTCGCTGGTGGGCAACCCGCTGCTGGGGATGATGCTCTTCATCACGCACTGGTTCGTCACCTTCCTCTTCTCGGGGCTCTTCGTCAAGATCTCCTCCGTCATCTGGCCGCTCCGCATCCTCTGCTACATCACGCCGATGCGGTGGGGCATGCCGTCGATGATCTACCAGGCCTTCTCGCCGTACGACGGCGAGCGCGGCGACGTGTTCGAGGGCGCGGGGAAGTGCACTCCCTCTCCTTTCTTCGGCCCTCTCTTCTGCTACGGCGGCTTCTTCTGCGAGGGCATCTCGCCGCTCGAGTGCTACGGCCGGACGGGGAAAGACATCCTGGGCACGGTGGGCATCAACTTCGACGTCATCTCGGATGAGTTCACCATGTGGACCGACATCGCCTACATGGTGGCGATCGCCGTCTGCTGGAAGCTCCTCTTCGTCGTGCAGCTCAACCGCCTCTGCTCGGGCGGCACCGCCCCCTCCGCGCCCGCGGCCAAGAAGAAGCCGCCGCGCAAGGGCGACAAGGCGGCGGTCGACGGGCCGGTGCGGGAGGTGGAGCCGGCGGCCGCCGCGCAGGGCACGGGGCTCTCCTCGCAGGCGACGGACGCGAGCGAGCTCGGCTTCGACCCGCTCGCCACCGCCGACGTGGAGGTCGGCGACATCGACCAGATGCGCCAGATGCGCATGACGAGCGTCGCCGCGGTGCCGCTGCAGAGCCAGCCGACCGTCAGCCTGCAGGACTTTGCGAACCGCGGCTCGAGGGAGGCGGCGCGCAAGCTGCGCTCGGGCGGCGAGCAGACCGAGCTCGCCTTCATCGAATGCTCGTACACGCTGACCATCGCGCCCAAGAGCCGCTGGGCCAAATTTGTGCCGCTGCCGGCGGCGGAACGGTGCTGCGGCGCCAAGGCGACGGAGAAGAGGCTCGTCTCCAACGTGTCCGCGTCGGTGTCGGCGGGACACGTCCTCGCCGTGATGGGGCCGTCGGGCGCGGGCAAGACCACCATGCTCAACATGCTCACCCTCGACCCTGGCTCGGGCAACGCGACCGGCTTCCTCACGCTCAACGGCCACCCGCTCACTCCGGCGCTCTACGCGCAGCACTGCGCGTACGTGACGCAGCAGGACCTCCTCTGGACCTTCCTCACGTGCCGCGAGCACCTGCGCATGGCTCTCGACCTGTACCGCCCCTCGCTCTCCGCCAAGGAGCGCGAGACCGCGATCGACGACCTGCTCGACTCGACCGGTCTGATGAGCTGCCAGCACACCAAGGCGGGCAACATGTTCTTCCGCGGGCTGTCGGGCGGGCAGAAGCGGCGCCTGTCGCTCGCGATCGCGCTGGCGAAGCGGCCATCCGTCATCTTCCTCGACGAGCCCACCTCGGGCCTCGACTCGGCCGCCTCCGCCAAGATCATGAAATTTATGAAGGAGATCGCGATGCAGGCAAACATCGCCATCGTGTGCACGATCCACCAGCCGTCCGCGTCGGTCTTCGAGGGCTTCGACGACACGCTGATCCTGTCGAGCGGCCGCATCGCCTACTTTGGCCCCGCGGCGCAGCTGGCGCAGCACCTGAAGGGCGTGGGCCGGGAGCTTCCCGCCAACGCCAACCCGGCCGAGTACGCGCTCGACGTCGTCAACGCGGACTTCACGTCCAAGGCGTCGGTGCTCGAGGTGCTCGACGCGTGGCCGAAGCACGCGCCCCCGGTCTTCCTGCGCGAGCCGCAGCAGCTCGGCGAGCGCGGCGCCGTGTCCGGCTTCGTGGGGCAGGTGCTGCTGCTGTTCAAGCGGCACGCGGTCCTGACAGTGCGAGAGCCGATGCTGTACACGGCGAGGATGGTGGTCATCTTTGCGGTGACCGTCTTCTTCTGCGTCGTCTACCTCGAGTCGCGCCAGCTCACGCAGGTGCAGATCATGCAAAAGGCCTTCTACGTCTTTTGGTTCGTCTGCGTGCCGGTGGCCTTCCCCGTCATCGCCGTCTACGCGCTCAACGCCGAGTTTGTGACGGTGAAGAA
>NW_005197679.1:0-1533 GCF_000372725.1 Emiliania huxleyi CCMP1516 | reverse complement strand
AATGGATGAACGACGTTCGAATAGACAGTTGTAACGCCCAGAACAGATGTTGGGCAAATAGCCGTTTATGGTCCACTTGTCGGTACTGGCCGGCACATCTGCGTGGAGTTGTTTCAAGGCTACCGCAGCGAGCGTGTGTATTTGGGAAAACAATCCAGCATGGTGCTTGGCCGGAAGCAGCTCAGTTTGGAGCAAACGGTCAGTGGCACACAGCATTTTGTGTGCAGATGCGCACAGCGGTTTGGTCCAGCACCGCTGGTGCTCACACACGGCGTCGAGGTCGTGTCACAGCCTAGTTTTTTGCAAGTCTTAACGGCGCCCTTTTCTCTTCTTTTTGTGTGCGGGGCTTGTAAAATTCTTTTTGTCGGGTGTCCCTGTGTTAGTCCCAGTGCGCGCCAGTCCCGTGCGAGGGAGTTTCCTAGTAAAATTCTTTTTGTCGATAGGGGGGGACAGCGCGGACGATGCGGGCCCGGCCCTCCGGGCGGGTTGTCCCCACTCACAGTTATTGTTATGGTGTTATGGCTCTCTTGGCATAGCAGCCCATAACATGTTATGGGTGTTATGGGTGTTATATGGGGCCGGCCCCATAACTCCCATAACACCCATAACATGTTATGGGCTGCATGAGAGAGCCGTCCCAGGTCCACGGTGTTACTGACGTCTCTGGGCCGGCGCGGGCCCCCCCCCGGCCTGTTTTGTTTCTTTCTACTGCTCCGAAAGACTCCCGTACCCCAACCGAATGCACCCCACGGCTGCCTCTCACCGGCGGCTGCGCGACGAAGATCGGGTCGCGCGCCTCGCAGCGGGCGGCGGCCCCTCCTCCTCGACGGGCGGAGCCGCAAGTTCCACCGGAGACTCGTCGTCGCTCCCGCCCTCCTCGCCGCCCCCCTCCTCCTCGCCCTCCTCGCCCTCCTCCTCCTCCTCTTCCACGCTGTCCGACTCGGACGCCTCGCCCCCCCCAAAGTCCTCGTCCTCCGACTCGTCCTCGCCCTCCCCCTCGCTCGCACCAGCCTCGACGCGCCGTTCGAGCTCGGCTCTCGACGCCTCGCGGCTCGCGCGTGCCGCCTTGCGGCGGCTCCGCCGCCCCCGCCCCGAGCCACCGCCGCCGCCTCCTCCGCCGCCGCCGCCCTCTCCCTCAGCGCTGCCGTCGGCGTCGGCGTCGGCGTCGCTGCCGGCGGCGGCATCGCCGCTGTCGCTCTCGCCGCTGTCGCCGTTGGAGCTGGTCTCTCCGTTCTCGCCGTTCGCGCCCGCCTTCTGCTCGTACTCCTCGTCGGTGGACGACTCCTCTTCCTCGAGCCACGCGCCTGCAGAAGGAAGGTTCCGGGAAGGGTCACGGGGAAAGGGGCTCCCGCGCCGCCTACCCCTCCTCCGCGGGGCACGCACGGTGAGACGCGTCGCTCACGTAGCTCATGCCGGCGCGGAAGCTCGCGCGCCGCGTCCCCGCTGGCAGGACGATCGCCTGCGCCGCCGCCTCGCGCGCCTCGGCGGCGTCGCTCGCCTTGGCCGCCTCCTTGGCCGCCAGCGCCGCCGCCT
>NW_005197680.1:0-1533 GCF_000372725.1 Emiliania huxleyi CCMP1516 | reverse complement strand
TTGCGGTTTTCTTTTCGTTTGAGGCAAGAGGAGTAAAGTAAGTCGGCGAGGTAAGGTTGCAAGAGGCAAAACATAATAATAAAAACATGCGCGCGAGCAGCTAATCCACCACTACTTGGCCTTGCCAATCCCCGCGCCGAGCATGCCGGGGATGTGCTCGGGGTGCAGTTCCAGCACCGACCCCGTGGTGTGCGCCCCCGACAGCAGGAAGAGGATGGCGCTGGCGACGTCCTCCGGCCTGCAGATTCGCCCAAGCGTGGAGGCCCTGTCCGCCTGCTTGAGCCAATCCTCTCCCTGGCCGAGGGAGAGCTGCAGCGCGTGCTCGTTGGCGGTCGAGCACCAGCCCATGTTCAGGGCGTTGACCCGAATCCCGTCGCGGCCGAGGGCCGCCGCGTTGTTGCGCGTCAGCGTGAGGAGGCCGCCTTTGGACGCCGCGTACGCCATGCAAGAGGTCAGGCCGCCGTTGGCCTGGACCGAGGCGACGTTGACGATCGCGCCGCCTCGTCCTTGGCGCCGCATGATGCGCGCGACGGCCTGCGTGAAGAGGAAGGGCGCCCGCAGGTTGACGGCGTGCAGCTCGTCCCAGAGCGCCGCCGTCGTCTCGTCGATCTCCGCTCGCCGCGTGTCGCCCGCAGCGTTCACCAGGGCGTCGATGCGCCCGAATCTAGCGTCGGCCGCCTCCACCGCCGCCGAGATCTCGGCCGGCGATTTGACGTCGCACCGCACAAACAGGCACTCGCAGCTCTCCGACAGCTCCGCCGCGGCCGCCGCGCCCTTGTCGCCGTCGCGGTCGACAAGGCAGACGCCAGAGGCGCCACACGCTGCAGCGAGGCGGGCCGTTGCAAGTCCAAGCCCCTGTGCCGCGCCCGTGATTAGCACGACTCGTCCTGCCATGTCGCCGAGGCCTCCCAGAGACGGCACGCACGGCGGGAGAAGAGCTGAAGCGTGAGGCTGCTGCTGAGCTGAGCTGACGCACTGCCGCTGCCGCTTCCGCCGCGACGCCGCGACGATGCTGCTCGCCACGACGGCGGCGGAGGCAAGCGCGACAAGCGCCACGCGGAGCATGCGTGCTGTTATTTTGCTGTTGCCGGCCTTGCTCGCACTGGAGCTTGGAAGCTGTCGTCGCGAGAATAGCTGTGTCTTCCCGCGCGTCACAACAAGATAGCCAGAGGCAAAAGAATTCTTAAGATACAAGCCTCTCTCACAGCACACTGGCACGACAAGGGCGCGGAGGCAAAAGAATTTAACCCTGGCGCGCCATAACGCTCCTGGAGAGCAAATCTCGATATATCTCCAGTCGTAGCGGTGGAACTTTTTTTTGGCTCGGTCAATTATTTAGCCATATAAGGTCCGCCGCGACGCGTCGCCGCAATGGCGGGCAGCGACGTGGTGGAAGCCATGCAGCTCGCCCTCAAGCCATTTCATGAGCAGGCGGACATCGCTTCCAGGGAGGGGGGCGCGCTTCTACTCACGCCCCCCCCCCTGGAAGAGATGTCCGCCTGCTCATGAAATGGCTTGAGGGCGAGCTGCCTG
>NW_005197681.1:0-1533 GCF_000372725.1 Emiliania huxleyi CCMP1516 | reverse complement strand
GTCCAGGCTGGGCAGGCGGCCGCTGGTCGACACCCACTCGAGCCACGCATTCACCCGGCTGCCACGCTCCAGGCCGTCAAGAGTGACCTCAGGGCAACGCTCGAGGTTCGCCTCGGCGCAGTTGTTGCGAACGCGTAGCGCCATCTCTGGCTTGGCATATGAGTGCACCGCGGTCGGCCGAATAGTGAGGCCGTCGATGCCGTCGTCGAGGCAGCCGCCGTCGTCTGATTCCGCTCTGGATGGCTGAGGTTTCAGCGGAGGCTGTGGCGGTGACCGAGGCGACGTCATCTTGAAGAGGTGCCAGGGAACGCCCCAGCGTGGCGACGTCCTTGGACTGTCGCTTTTGGCGCTTTTGGGTGGGCTGGGAGCGTCAAGCACGTTGAGGATCTCATCGACCCCGATCGTGCCATCGTCAGCGTTATGCGGCTCCACTGCGAGAGATCGGGCATCACTCATCAGGATGCGGTGAGGCACTAGCACAGCGCGACAACTCCTGAGCACCCCACCAGCGTCTCGCTGGGACAGCAACACTCGCACCGCCGCATTTGCACTTATTTCTTTTTATCATGTCCTTAAAGTCCGATTGAAGGGTGCTAGGGTCGGCCCTTCGGAAGACAAGAAAGAAAACAGACATGTCCCACGATTTAAGAAACCAGCTGAAGTTGACTCCTCGTCGCTCGGAGAGCCCATCAATCGAGGCGGACGCTGGCGAGGTACTTCCAGCCTGCTGTGGGAACAGCTGACGCTCGCCGAGGCTGCTCGGGTTGACTCGGCCAGACAAAAACCCCGAGAGGCGTGGGAGTACCTCGCCAGGGCGGACGCCGTCGCTGTCTTTGGCTGGCGATGACAGATCGCGTCTGGATACCCGTGGCCGACGCCGATGCGTGGGCACTAGCAACCACCGTCGACGTCCGCGATGGCGACCTGGTCACACTCCGCCGCGATGGCACCGACCACACAGTACAGATGACGCGCGCCGAGCTTGAGGCGCTTCCAGCTGCCGTGCTGGACGAGGCGGTCGACGACCTGACTGCGCTCTCAAGCGTGCACGATGCCACCATGCTCGACACCCTGCGGCGGCGCCATGCTGCCGACGAGATCTTCACGTCCATTGGTCAGGTGGTGATCAGCGTCAACCCGTTCAAGCCCGTCCCATCGTGCACTCCCGACTCGATAGCGCGGCTTAGCCAGCAGGGTGAGGCTGCGCCACCGCACGTTGCCCGAGTGGCATCGGTCGCGTATCGCAAAATGACGGGCGACGACGGGTCGCCGCCTCGTGCGCAATCGATTCTCATCTCTGGCGAATCCGGCGCCGGTAAGACCGAGGCTTGCAAGCTGTGCCTCATGGCCCTCGCCAGTGTTTCCGGATCAAGTCAGGGAGCGACCGAGGGGGCGGTCGAATCCGCGCTCCTGCTCGAGGTTCGCTAGTTGACCTTTTGCATGGCCTCTTACCCTCTGACCCTGCCTGGCCGCTCCCTTACCCCGATTGACCTCTTGCCACCCTCTGACCCTGCCTGGCCGCTCCCTACCCCG
>NW_005197682.1:0-1533 GCF_000372725.1 Emiliania huxleyi CCMP1516 | reverse complement strand
GTGCTGTGTGCCCCCACTGGACCCGGCCGGCGGCAGCAGCTGCGGCGGCCGCCGTCAAGGCAATGACCACGGCGCCGCGGGCCAAGGTGGGCGTGGCAAATCGAGACGCCTTCTGCCCCGCCGACGCTCCAGCGGGGGCGGCTTGGGACCCTCCTGGCTCCTTGGGCGCTGGCGGAGGCTGTGCGGGGGATGCGGTGGTTTGCTGTGGCTGCAGCGGCGGGTCGCTGGGCTCGTCGAGTATGGCTGCCGCCGACTTGAGCCAGACCGGCGTGGCAGAGCGCTCTTCGGCATGCAGGTCGGTGCGCAGCCTCGATATCCTTTCGGACGGCGGGACGTAGAGCGAGGGTTTGCTGACCTTGTCCGGAGAGGATGGCGCGTCCTCTGGAGCCCACTCCGGAACCCACTCGCCAGAGGTGGACTTGTCCGAGATGCAGGTTGGCGGCGGCGGGTACTCGTCCTCCACGCTCGTGTGGCCGGTGCTCGGCGGCGAGACGTTCCTGGTCTCGTTCATGCTGGCTTCGACAATTTTTTGCGGGGCAAGCAAAGCGTGGTTCGCGGCGCACTCGTTCTTCCCCTCTTCGTTCGGCCGTCCGGTCAAAGTTGCACCTTGATGATTCGGCGAAACGCGGTGTGAGCGCGTCTTCACGGTGATCTTGAGCGCCGAATGCGTATTGCCTACGGCGTTGCGACCAAGAGCACACGCACCTCGACTCGCGCACCGCCGACCTGGTCTGGAGCGGAAATTATCACTGTCATCAATCATCAATCAAGACTGCCCCCCTAGATTTTAGGGTCTGAGAGTAGATTTTAGGGGAGTCTTCCAAAGCCACACAGAAGCCCCGTGGGGGGTCCCCTGACCACACAGGCAACACTAAATGCCCACGAGAGCTACCCGAAGATATCTGGAGCCGTCACTTTGAGTGTGGGCCGCGGCCGGGGCCCTGGCCTGTCAGTGCCGGCTGCGGCTCCGCGCAGCGCGGGCCGCGCCGCTAGAGACCCGCCGCGACACACCGTCGCTGCGTCTCATCCAAGCCAGACAGTAGGCCCAATAGGAACAAGAAGACAACTCTCACTTAAGCGGGACGGTGGCGCGTGGACCGCCGGGCGGGCGCTGCTGCTGCTGGCGCTGCTGCTGCTGCTGCTGGCGCTGGCGCTGGTGCGGGCGATTGCTCGCGGCGGCGGCGCCGATCGCCGCGCCCTAGGGGGCCGCGCCGCGGCGCAGTCGGGGGCGCCTCCTCCCCCTCCTCCTCCTCCTCCTCCTCCCCCCCCCCCCCCCTCCTCCTCCTCGCCCTAGGCGTGCCCGCGGGGGCTCTGCAGACAGCCAGACGGCTCCGCGCGGTCGGACCGTCTTTTTCAGACTGAACTATTCTGGGCACCAAGGGTATGTGCTGCTAGATCTCACTGAGCTGAGCTCATATCTGCCCTTGGTACCCTGTTTTGAGTTCGGGAATGCCTGCGGTACCCTGCTTCCGTGTACGGAGGGCCCGTCCGGACGATCATGCTTGGTGCCCCCCCCCCCGGGGTTGTGAATTA
>NW_005197683.1:0-1534 GCF_000372725.1 Emiliania huxleyi CCMP1516 | reverse complement strand
AGATTTACCTCGAGAAAGAATTTTACAACAAAACTCCCTCGCACAACACTGGGCACGGGACTGGCGCGCACTGGCACTAACATGAATTTTACAACGCCCACTCGCACAACACCGGGCACGGGACTGGCGCGCACTGGCACTAACACAGGTACACCACGCAGAAAAAGAAACAGCGCGTTTTGCGCTGGTGTCCAGTCTGAGCCTGACTGTTCTTCACCTTCCTATACATACACACATATACCTTTATACCTCCCATTGCAGAGTTTGCTTCTTCCTCTGCTGTGCCTTTTGTGTGGTGCTAGTTCGTGCCAGTCTGCTGTGAGAGGGGCTTGACAAATGCTCACCGTGCTGACCGCTACAGCAGCGCCGGCGCCACGCCGCCTCGAGGCTTACGCTTAAGGTCTCCGGGAGCTCCGCGTGCCGGGTTGTAGTACAATACAAGAAAATGCCCGAGATTCCGAAATTTTTGTTCGCAGCGAATTTTGTTAAATTCTTTTTCTCGCGAATGACCGCCTTCTGGTAAAATTCTTTGTCCACCACCCCGCCGCGCCGCCGCTCGCGCCGCCTCGCCTCCTCCTCCACCGCCTCGCCTCACACACCGCCGCCCGCCCGCCTCCTCGACCTGCCCTCGGAGCTCCTCGAGCGCGTCCTCTCTCGCTGCGACAGCCCCCTCGAAATCGCCCGCGTCGCGGCTGTCTCGCTCCTCTTTCACGCCTCGCTTGCGGAGGAGGGCATCCGCTTGTGGGCGCAGCTGCGCGGCTTCGAGCTGCCGGCGCTGCCAGAGGGCGAGAGCTGCGCCGTGCGGTGGGTGTGCTTCGCGGCGCTGCTGCGCGAGTCCAACCCGCCGGTGAGGGCTGCGGCAGGCTATAAGCACAGCGTCTTCATCGACGGCGAGGGGCGGCTCTCGTCGTGCGGCAAGGCTGAGAGCTGGCAGCCAGGCCTCCTCGGCCACGGCGAGGGCGTGACGCGGCTCAACACGCCGACCCGCCTCCCTTCTCCGCTGGGCGGCGAGCGTGCCGTGAGCGTGGCGGCTGGAGCATACCACAGCCTCGCCCTCGCCGCTGACGGCAGTGTCTGGAGCTGGGGCTATGCGGCCCAGTGGCAGCCGAAGAAGATCGAGGCATTTGCTGGCCAGCGCGTCGTCGCTGTGTCGGCTGGAGGCGAACACAGCCTCGCCCTCTCCGCCGACGGTGCTGTCTGGAGCTGGGGTTGGGGAGGCTTTGGCCGGTTGGGCCACGGCGACGACGAGCAGGACCAGCCGCTGCCGAAGAAGGTGGAGGCCTTGATTGGCCAGCGCGTCGTTGCTGTGTCGGCGGGAGGTCTGCACAGCTTCGCCATCACCGCCGACGGTGCCGTCTGGAGCTGGGGCTGCGGTCTCCACGGCCAGTTGGGCCACGGCGACCAGCAGAACCAGCTGCTGCCCAAGAAGATCGAGGCCTTTGCTGACCAGCGAGTCGTCGCTGTGTCGGCTGGAGCCTACCACAGCCTCGCCCTCACCGCCGACGGCTCCGTCTGGAGCTGGGGCTGGGGCGAT
>NW_005197684.1:0-1534 GCF_000372725.1 Emiliania huxleyi CCMP1516 | reverse complement strand
ACGTGGGGGGGGGGGGGGGGTTTGTGTTCTGGCCCTGGAACGAGGCCGCCCTGGCAGCGCCGTGTGGCACCGGATGCGGCGCGCTCGCCACGGTCGCCCGTGGGATGCGCGTCGCGCCGGTGCGCGCGCCGCCCCACACCGGGCCTCCCGGCTGCATCTTGGCGCCTGACGCCCGTCCCAGCCGTCGCATCCGCAGACGGCGCCCTAATTGTGCTCGCAGCCGCGCACGCCCGGGCGCGTCGCCCGCCAGCGGGGGTCGGTGGCGGCCCGGTCTTGTGCGCGGCTTGGTGCCTGCAACCAAGGGCCAATTTCGGGGCGGCGACGCGCCTTGGCGCGCCGTCTCGTGGGGTGAACGAGGCCATTGGGAGTTGGGGGGTGTGCGGGTGTCGGCCGCCCTGGCAGCGCCGTGTGGCACCGGATGCGGCGCGCTCGCCACGGTCGCCCGTGGGATGCGCGTCGCGCCGGTGCGCGCGCCGCCCCACACTGGGCCTCCCGGCTGCATCTTGGCGCCTGACGCCCCTCCCAGTCGTCGCATCCGCAGACGGCGCCCTAATTGTGCTCGCAGCCGCGCACGGGCGGCGCGACGCCACCTGCCGCCGGGGCCGGGCGGGAGGGTATGAGAGCTGGCCCACGACGCGTTTTCAGCCAGTAGATGCACGCGGGGGGCGCTCACGGGCGGCCGGGAGAGGCGAAAACGCTCTGGGGCGCAGATCGCACTGTGGGTTCTACAAGCGGGCCCACGGTTCCCTGGGGTCGCCTCGTGAATAAACGAGTATAAAGAGCGGTGAGTTGTGTGTGTGTGTGTGTGTGAACCAGGGCTCGCACCTCAACCTCTCACAGGCCAGCGCACAGCGCCATACGAGGTATTTTCTTCTCAATAACAAGGCTGTGAAGGGCCGTCGCAACTGCCATGTCGGCCCCCCCCAGGTTGTAGGCTGGTGCTCTCGCCCCGCTGGCGGCGCGGACCGGTGCCGCGGCTCCGAGCCCTCCTGTGGGCCCGCGGCGGCTCGCCGTCGCGGTGCCGAACAATGTCATCGGTCCGGATTCATCCCGGCGTGCCGCCGGTGACGCTTCTTCGCCGAAATTTTGCTCAAGCTCTTTGTCGACAAAGCTGTGCCCGAGCTCCTGCTGCTCGACTGCGCGGCGGAACCCGGCCCCTGGATGCTGAGATGTGAGGCGCCGGCACCGGGGCTACAACGTGGGGCCATCTCCAGGCTGTCTCGGGCAACCTCAAAATTGGCGCCTCTCTCTGCTGGTGGTGGTGGTGGTGGTGGTGCTGCTGCTGGTGCAGATGCTGCTGCTGGTGCGGCTCGGCTCTCCGACTCGACTCGCCGCGGGCGTCGCGGGCATCTGACGCGGCGGGCGGCGTCCCGGGCGGCAGCGATCGCGGCTCGACCGTGGAGGTGGAGGGTGGTGCCTGTGGTGGACCTTTGAGTTTATTTAATGGTCGAGTACCAGGACTGGGGGTTCCACCGGGGAGGCAGGGGGTTCGACCAGGCGACGGAGGACCGTGCGGTGGGGCCTCCCCGGGGAC
>NW_005197685.1:0-1534 GCF_000372725.1 Emiliania huxleyi CCMP1516 | reverse complement strand
CGGGCTCCTTCACCTCCAGCGCCGCTGGCGACACATCGAGGCGGTCGATCGCCAGCTGTAGTGCAGCCGAAGAGGAGAAGGGGGCCGCGTCGAGGAGCCCGCACGTGAGCAGCTCGTTCAGAAAGCGAGCCCACGCGGTTCCGGTGAGAGCGAGGTCCAGCGGGCAGACCATCGGGGCGGGAGTACCGGCGGGGGGCGCCGCGAGGCGCAGCCGCCGGCCAAAGACGCGCAGCATCGCGTGGTGCGGAAGCTGCACGCGCGCTGCTCCGCTCGGCGCAGCCGCAACCGGCCCCCAGCGGAGGACGGCAGTAGCCACCACCAGCGGGTGGGCAGCGGGGCCCTGGACGGGGGCGTCGGGCCCCGCGTGAACGCAGTGCAGATCAATCGGCGGTACTGCCGCGGCCATCGCGCCCGACAGGGGCCGAGCGCGGCTCGCAGAAGCTCTCTTTATTCCCTAGTTCAAGCAAAGAAGGGGAGGGAGAGAGCGACGCGGCGAGCGCAGGCGGCGAGCGTGCACGTCGCCTGTGCGGCGTCTTGTTCACTCCCCTTTGAGCTACCTTTGTGCCCCCTTAGGGGCACCCCTCCTGCGCTGCGCGTATGGTCACACCCCTCCCTTCCGCCCTGTTGTTTTGGATGCCCCACTCCGAGAAAGCATGTCTCGCAGCTGCGAGAAAAGACCTTGCGGCCTCTTCGCCCTTGAATGGCGCATCCATGAAATATTCGTCGCGCACGTAAAATTGGAGCGATCTTTTTTTTTTGAAATTACCCACGGCGAGATGTACGTGTAGAGTTCCACACACAGTTCAGTTGGCCTTCTCGAGTCATGAGTTAATCAACAACAACATGGCATCCTCGGTCAAGTGGTTCGGTGCCAGCCCTCAGCCACTCCTCCGAGCGCTCGGACGCGGGGGGTTGCCCTGCGGGCCGGGCATCGATCCGTTGGTGTACTCGGCCACGGGGGTGAGCCCAGCCGCGGCGCAATCGAACGTGCGATTCGGGCCGGGCACAAGCCGCTGGTACCTGCGCTGCTCGACGCACGCGCCTGGCGCCGGCCCTTTGCACCTCTCAACGACGCGCCTGCTGTGGCTGAGCAGCGATTCCTCCGCCCACAAGCACCGACCTCTGCTTCGGCTGTACCAATTCTTATCGGGCAAATGGTGCACCAGGTGCGATGCTGCGCGCTCCACCGGAATGACCATGCTGCTCGCACCGCAGCTGTAGAGCTCCCCTGCCGCAAAGAGGCGCTCGCGCCCCCTGCTGTATCTTTCGACGTCGCAGGGACGCGTCATCAGTTGGTGGCACCGGCTCTGGATCGAGAGCAGCTGCTTACGGTTTGCGATCCACATGCCGTGGTGAACGGTTTCAGGCTGGTAGTAGAGCTCGCCGCCAAGGCGGAGCACGTGGAGCGACGCCGGAGCGTGCTCCCACACCACCCGTTCCGATCGTGCGCCATGCTGCAGCCTCCCCGCGTCGTAGGCAATCCCACCTCTCCCGTTGAGGGTGGGCCCAAAGAGGAGAGCGCGCTCGTAGCGCA
>NW_005197686.1:0-1534 GCF_000372725.1 Emiliania huxleyi CCMP1516 | reverse complement strand
TCGCGGGTGCGGGCGCGATTCGCGAACAGGCCGAGGTCTCCATCCTAGCGTACGACTCGGGGGTCCCGGCTTCGCACGGATTGGCTGCCCGTGCGTGGGCGTGATCCTGCCCCCCGGGCACCCAGGCCTGCCTCCTGCAAGAGGCCGGCCTCCTCCTCCCTCCCCAGCCCGGCACTCGTGTCAAAGCCGAAAGTGCGGAGCGCGGCGAGCGCCACAGCAGCGGGGACATCGATACCGTCCGCAAGCCCCCCCCTCCTCGGGTTGTACATCGCGCGTCGCTGCAGCCACCGTGCCGTGGACGGCTTCGAGGCGACCGTCGCCGCCACGGCGGCGGCCTCGGCGGCGGCCACCGCCCCAGCGCTCGAGGTGCCTCGCAGGGTGACGGGACCGCCATTGCTTCGGAAGACGCGGCCGCCGCAATCGAATCGGTCGCGGCGCGCCCAGAGCAGCATCTTGAGCCTGCCAGGAACCATGTCGACGCCGCTGGTCCACCGAAGGACGTGGTGGCTGATCCCCGGGAGGTCGAGGCTCTCCCTGGTCGGCGAGTCGTGCCCGCACCCGCGGCCTCTCTATCGTCCTTGGCTCGCCCCCCCTCTCCGCCGGCTCCTCTTCAGGCTCGGGGAGGCGTGGCCCTCCCTGCCGAAGGTCGCGGTGATCCGGCTGCCACTGCAACGGGTCTCCCCCCGGCGAGCTCGTACGTCCCGACTCTACTCGCAGAGGCCGCGTCAGCTCATCTCTCGCCTCCTCCGACAGCTGACCCCAAGCCCCCCCCGGGGCCCTCCGGCCTCGGCCCTCCGGCTCGCCGGCGGGTCCGTTATCGTATTGCGGCAACTCCCCTCCCCCAGCTCCTCCTCCCGGGTACACCAGCCTCCGGCGGGGCGGTTCCGGATCCCCCCAGTTATTCCGAGCGGGTCCATACGGTGGCGGCCCCGTCGGCGGCGGGGGTGGAGGCACCAGTGGCAGGGGCGGCGGGTACGGTGGCGGCCCTCGCGGCCCAAACACCTGGTGCGGAGCCGCTGGGGCGGCCCCACGACCCTGCAGCCGTTCCAGTGGCGGGGGCGGAAATGGCAGTGCGGGTGGCGGGAACGATGGCGGCACTGGCGGCCGCACCTCCTGGTGCGGAACCTCAGGGGCGGCTCCTCGACCCAGCGGTCGCTCCAGCGGCGGGGGCGGAGGCGGTGGTGGTGGGGGCGGGCCTGGTGGCGGTGCCGGCCGCCGCAACTCCTGGCGCGGGGGGGGGATGCCCCTTGCCCCCTGCTGGGATTCTTTTTCCGTGCAAGTGGCCACGCAGGCGAAGAGAATTTTGAGCCCGGGGTTCCCGTTCTCGTGTCTGGCCTTTTCTCGGGGCCGCCCTCGCACGGTTTCTTAATGCCCGCAACCCACTGCATGGGACTCCTCTCTCCCTGCCAAGAGAAGCGATGGACGACATAAACGGATCGATTCGGTCAATGCTCACGCTGCTCGATGACGACTCCTCCTCCGAGAGCGAGGCCGGCGACATCGACGACCTCCTCTCCTCCCACGAAGACCTCCT
>NW_005197687.1:0-1535 GCF_000372725.1 Emiliania huxleyi CCMP1516 | reverse complement strand
TCGACGCCGCGCAGCAGGTGATAGTTGCAAGTTGGTGGGTGAGATGATCTTAAAAGGTAGATAAATAAGAAAACGGACATCTCCACAGAGATGATCTACACGCCGTGTCATATTTTTTCTCAGGCGTGAGCGAGACGTGGAAGAGTTGCCACACACGCCCCACGGCCACGCTGGGTCGACGGGTTGGGGTAGAAGGAAGGGTCGTGGTAAACGATGGTAGTCGTCCGAGCTCGTCCCGGGTTCGTCTTCGACTTCGTTCCCAGAAATTAGAGCTCGCACGCAGACCGCAAGTAAGTAACCCCTTCCTCCCTCCCAGTCATCCATCCCCACCCACCCAGCCAGGGAGGGCCTCCACGCCTCCTGAGGGCGTCCCACCACCCTTGCCACAGTACACCAGTAGCAGTACCCTCCAGGGCACGCACCTCAACCTCTCATAACAATAGACGAGCGGCGCGGCGCGAAAGGAGATTTCAGGGCTGTGAGTGACTGTCGTTGCTGTTTCTCGACTGTCTGTGCGTGTGCGTCTTGGGTCCGGGGTTGTGTTTTTGTGTGACTCTAGCCCCTCCCTCCCCATCCATCCAGCCAGCCAGGGCCTCCGGCGTCCGGCCGGGGTCCGGGCACGCACCTCACGTTCCTCACCCTAGCTCTTACAGACTAGCGCGGTCGTGGGCTCTCAGGTAGGCTCTGCACTGGGGTGCTCTGGGGTGCTCTGGGGTGCTCTGGGGTGCTCTGGGGCCACTCTGGACCGCTCGGGACCACTCGGGACCGCTCGGGACCGCTCGGCCTCGCTCGGCCTCGCTCGGGGGCGCGGCTGGGACATTTGCGGCCCGCCTCCGGCTGTATGGGCTGCACGGCGGGCGGCGGGGGAGGTGCTGCAGTGAGAAGAAATGGTAAACTCATGAGATTAACAGCAAAAACAGCAAAGCACTAAGGAAACTGCGCCGCGATGTGCGGCGGGCACACCGACCACGGGCCAAACACATCATACCTAGCTCCCTTCATACGCTCCTGGAGCCCAACCATGTGCGCCGCGATCTTCATGACCGCGGCAAGCAGGGTGAACGAGCCACGCCACGTAGTGCACAGAGCCATACGGTTGTCCACTACCTGGCCAATGAGGTGCTCCACACGCCCACGGTAGTGCTGCACCGTCTTGATGTTTCTCGAGGGACAGGTTCCGGCCCTTCCATTCTGTGATGATCTGCCGCTGCCCGACGTAAGCCTTGTCCCCAAGACCATACTCCCATGGCTTGATCCGGCTCGGGAGAAGCTGAAGCTGGCCCAAGCGCCCCCGCCGGTCGAATTTTAGCATCTAGGCCGTTGGGACGGCTCGGGACGGCTCGGGACGGCTCGGGACGGCTCGGGACCGCTCGGTACCGCCTCGGACGCTTCCGAACATTGCCACTCCTCCGGCCCCCTGGCACGACACGAGTCCCTCTACACCGTTTGTGACTGTACATGCATCCAGGAGTGTCAGAGACCCTTAGCCACCCATTGGCTTGGAGGGCGGCACACAGAGTGTTTCTTGTAATGAT
>NW_005197688.1:32717-33992 GCF_000372725.1 Emiliania huxleyi CCMP1516 | reverse complement strand
ATTAGGCTCGACGCCGCGCTCGCTGTGGGGCTGCCACAAACTCGCCGCCGAGCGTGCCACCGACGGCGTCCTGGAGGAGGTGGTGGAGTTTGAGACCTGAGGCTGCGGAGGTGACGCCTGAGGTACCGGGCCGTGCACGGCGACTCAGCCGGCGACCGCCACGGGCTCAGACGAGACTTGTCGACGCGTTCCGGCTCAGCTTCACCGTGGTCCTCGGGCGTCTGTCGACGTCAGGACCACCCATACAGCTCGCGGGTTTGAGGTCGCAAGAGCCAAGATGGTGGCGTTTGGACATCCCAACCATCACACAAGACAGCCTGTAGGTGATGGCGGGACGGCGCAGTGTTTGTGGCACTCGGCAGTAGGCACCCGCGGCACGGCCCCGCTGTCGGCTCTCGCGGGCTGCGGAACCGGCCCCAGAGGGGGACGGTCCGGGCGAGTGTGGCAGCTCCTGCGCTAGTATGGGCAGCCTCTATCATAGCACTACTGATCCTGGTCATTAGAGCTGCCAGGGATAGCGTCAGGAGCCGGTAGGAGTCAAAACCCCTCATATTTGAGACATCGTGTCCCATATACTCGCAAAACATGCCGCTGGGAGAAAGAAGGCGAGAAGCTTAGGGGACCCCTAGGCTTAAAAGGGTGGGCCCTGGGGCGAGCTGCTGGGCCGCCAATTCCTTAAACGGTCTTAAACGCTTAAAAGGTGCGGGGAGAGGCGGCTCACCCTTGCGCTGCTCATTTTCTCCCGGAATACGTGTGGAATACGGCCTAAAACTGCAATTTTATACGGAATACGGCCCTTTTTGGAGGTCATGTGGAATACGTGGAATACGGATTCACACAGTAGGGCAGGGAGGCTGTCACCGCTTGTCGGGCCTCCTGCCTTTCTTCACTCTGCCGCTCTGCCGAGAAACCAAAATTTCTTTTTTATTGAGCCTGCCTTCGGGTTTGTTATGAACAAACGCAGGGTGCCAGAGACTACTGTAGTCCAGAGCGAGTCAGTCACGCGCCGGCACCCCCCCCGCGCAAGCTCCCGATCCTTCTCTTTGGCGACGCGCTGCACTTGATGGCCTCCTGGGCCATGGAGAGCGTCGGCGTAGTCCCAGGCGCTGCCAGAGCTCTCCGCCCGCACCGCGCTCCTCGGCTGTGAGGCGAGGCTGAAGGCAGCCCAAAAACTGGTGGATTTGTGTTGCTGACAGTTGAGGGCGATCCGCGGGTAACTGACGGCAGGTAAGCCGGCAGGTGGGGGGCGGGGTGTGCCGGGTGCATCCCCAAGCG
>NW_005197688.1:28546-31762 GCF_000372725.1 Emiliania huxleyi CCMP1516 | reverse complement strand
CTGGGGCAGTGGAAGCTATGGCAAGCTGGGCCACGGCGACGAGCAGAACCAGCTGCTGCCCAAGAAGGTCGAGGCCTTTGCTGGCCAGCGTGTCGTCGCTGTGTCGGTGGGAGGCTACTACAGCCTCGCCCTCACCGCCGACGGCGCTGTCTGGAGCTGGGGCGATGGAGACTACGGCAAGTTGGGCCACGGCGACCAGCAGCGCCAGCTGCTGCCGAAGAAGGTCGAGGCCTTTGCTGGCCAGCGCGTCGTCGCTGTGTCAGCAGGTGCAGTCCCACAGCATCGCCATCACCGCCGACGGCGCCGTCTCGAGCTGGGGATTGGGAGGCTTTGGCTTTTTGGGCCACGGCGACAAGCACAGCCAGCTGCTACCCAAGAAGATCGAGGGGCGGGCGCAGTAACGTACACGCTTTATTACAAGAGGGGGGCGGCGCCCCGAAGGGTCCCCCGATAGAGCGTATATATCGTGGGTCTTGGTTCGCGTTTGTTTTAAACCTGCCGAACTTCCGCGGTCGCAGGATTACCTTGCTCTCTTCTCCACACACTCTTCTCCGCCCGCGCAAGGGCCCCGGTACGGGCGGGGCCCCTCGTCCCCTCTCTGCGTGCTCGGCCAACCTGGGAGCATCGTCACCTTGTGCTTGCCGAACCGCTCGCGGAACTTGTCCTCGTCTCCCCCTCCTGGACCGGAAATGCAGAAGAAGTGAGGCGCCGGCAGCTTGAGGAGCGTCTCGCCGTAGTCGGCGTAGTCGAACATGGCCACGCCGGTGCCGCGAAGGCACGAGCCGACAAACGCCCACGCGCGCAGCGGCGGCATCGTGCCTCTCTTGTGGCAGCGCGCCGACTGGCTGTGGCCCTCTTTGGCGCGGCGGCAGATGGGTCGCCATCTGTTCTCGGTCTTGACGGCGCTCTTCGACGGCCCTTCGGTGCGCTCCTCTGGTGGCTTGCTCATCGCGCACTCCTCGTTCGGACAGCGGCCACCGGGCCCCGGCTTGGCAGTGCCGCACGTCTTGCCGTGGTACTGCTTGCTAAGGAGTCCTGCGGCGTCTTCCAAAAGAAGTTTACCACCGTCTAGAGGTTCTCGAGGTGGATATCCTTTGGCCGCGTTGGGTAGCGAGGATTGGTGTAACCCGAGCCACGGAGGCGTGTTTTCTGACGGCCGACCGTCAGTGCACGGAGTTGCCACTTCTCCGACTGCCCCGGCTAGTTCACGAGTTTCGCGGGAGTGACCCCATGCGTCAAACCCGAGACCTAGCGCGGGTGGGTTGGAGGGGGCTCGCCCCGTTCCTCCCATCGGGCCGCATGAGCGGCCACGCCTCGCAGATTCTTTTTTCGCTCCTGGGTCAGGCGCGCGGGGCATCCCCCGGGTCGCTCGACCAGCGGTCCGAAGAGTGGCCGCTAGGGAGTCGGGCTGCCAGTGTACCACCCTCCATGGTGCCATGAAGTCCACCGCCCCGCAACACGTCTGCGCAGTCCACGCCAGCGTCCGCCGGGCCCCGCCCCCATACCACGTAGGGGCCCACCTGGTCGGTGCGCCGGACCCCCGCCCCCCTGTACCGCCCGCCACGAACGCAAGCCGCCGCAGCGCCTCGGTGCCCACCATCCTGGTCACGTCGTCCCTCCTCGACGCAAAGAGAAGGACTCTGACGTCTCGAGGGTTCATCAGCCGGCTGTGACGGCGGAGCACTCCCGGTTGACGGCATCTCGGCGGGCGGAGGGGGTCCTCTCCACCCCCTGCCCAGGCGTGGGTGTTCGCGCAAACCGACTCCGTGGCGTTGGCCCATCCCGCCGCGTGTCCAAAGGCGAGTGTCCCGGCCGGGAAGAAGAGCACCGCGTCCACCGCCGCCCCGCTGCTGCTAAGGTTCTGATAGGCGCGGACGGACTTCTGCTCCCCCTCGTGTGGCGCCTCCTGAACGACCATCACCACCCGTCCGCCCGCCTCCGCCGTGGCTACCGCCTTCTTGTACACTCTGGTGAGGGCCCCCTGCCCGTGTTCATCAACCACGATGAGAACATTGTGTGGCCACGGAGTCCTCGACCACGCATCCGCGGCTAAGTCGTCCACCTCCACCCCCCACTCCCCCCCCGACCACGCCCCCCCCACCACTCTGGGTGCGGCCTCGAAGAGCGTCGACATGGTGAGCGCCGAAGTGAGCGCCTCGCCCCTCAGCCCGAACGCGTCTCTCAGCCACGCCCGCAGCTCCGGGACGATCTGTGCCACGATCCGCAGCGGGCCGCGACCCCGCTCCCGGACCGCCTCGGAGCACACCCGGACAGCCGCGGCGGGCAACCGCTGCGCCCCAGGCCACGTCCGACTCGCCCACGCCGCAGCGAGGCACGTCGCCCTTTCCGGAGTCATGCCGTGGCGCAGCCCCCCCGTGTCGACAATCAGAACCGTGGGGTCCTTGCCCACTTCAAAGGCATGGAGCCGGCGCCACACCTCCGCTCCCCGTCTCCCAGCCGCCCCGCCGTCCACCGGG
Organism: Emiliania huxleyi CCMP1516; assembly: GCF_000372725.1. Taxonomy (NCBI): domain Eukaryota; phylum Haptophyta; order Isochrysidales; family Noelaerhabdaceae; genus Emiliania; species Emiliania huxleyi. The sequence continues at coordinate 29,285 of NW_005197688.1, read as the reverse complement.
ATCCGGCAGCCCGGTGCAAACCACAGCGAGTCCGCCATCACAGCCAGGTGGGCCGACCTCTCCATCGCGACCCCTCCCAGCTCCGTTTTGCACGCAGCACAGCCATACCGGAAGTGGGCGCGTGTGTCCGGGCCGCCCTCGCATAGGTGGCACGCGGCTCGGGGGCGAGCCCCTTCCAGCCGCACTATCCTCCGGATGGCCTCGGCGTCCGGCCCGCCCTGCGCCTGTAACTCTGACGCCGTGCAACTCATTCTTCCTAGCGCGGCCCGCATGGCCTCCTCCAGGAGCGGGCCCGGGAGTGGATGCGAGCGGTAATATGGGTCTGAACCAGGTCTGCTCGCGATGCACAATTGGCGCCCTTAAGTCGGCAGGCGCGCAAGCGAGAGCACCCGTGCGCGGCATGCGGGGACTGGACTTGGGCGGTGCGGCGCGTGTTATTAGCCCTATTATTAGCGCTTGTTATTAGCCCTGGCTCGAGCCCGCCCGCGGTGGAGGGTTATTAGCTACGATTATTAGCCACGCCCGGGCTAATAACGCAGTAGTGCTAATAACAAGCTAATTATTAGGTATGTGTTGATAATTAGGTACGTTATTAGGCTAATAGTTTGATAGTGCCCCCTCTCTGCCGCCCCCCTTCCCGCCGCCCCCCGTTCCGTCGCCCCCATTCCCGCCGCCCCCCTCCCTGCCGCCCCCCCCTCCGCCACCCCCCTGCCGCCGCCTTCCCCCCCGCCGGCCCCCT
>NW_005197688.1:19535-26954 GCF_000372725.1 Emiliania huxleyi CCMP1516 | reverse complement strand
CTCGCCGCCCCCTCGCCGCCGCCGCCGCCCTCCCCTCCGCCGCCCCCTTCGCCGTGCCATGGCTGTGCGGGGCGTCCGTGCTGCTGACGGTCGCTGGCGGAGCAAAGGTCGGGACGGCGCCAACCAGGTCAGCGTGCTTGCTGGGCCTGGTGCGAGGTGTGACGGCGGCGGCGGCCGACGGCGAAGAGCCGCCACCGCCCCCTCTTGCGGGCTGGGGGTGGGCAGTGCTGGCGGCGCCGTTGCTAGCCTCGTTGGTGGCTCTGTGCAGCTGGCTGGCCCGGATTGCGCGAGCATGGATGTCACAGGCACGCTGGCGGAGGATGCCGAGCGCAGCGGTTGTCCCCTCACCGCCGAGCACAGCGGTTGCCCCCTCACCGCCGAGCACAGCGGTTGCCCCCTCACCGCCGAGCACAGCGGTTGCCCCCTCACCGCCGGGGAGCCCCCCGGAGCACGCGGGAGCCACCCCGACCGCAACGGACGGCACGATGCCGAGTCTCGTCGACGTTGTCGACGTGGAGGATGGAGACGATTGGCAGATCGTGCGAAGCTTCGCGGCGGCGCACGGCCAGCTCGGGACCCTTGACGCCCTCCTGGAGTACGCAAAGGGTGCGATGCGGCACGCCGAGGACCTCGTGGGGCCAGAACGGCTCGAGGGGATCACGGGAGCGTCGGGGAGGAAGCTGCTCCACTTCGAGGGACGGCCGGAACTTGCGAGACAGGCGAGGCAGTTAGTGCAGATGGTGCTGCCGCACGTTCCGCCGGCAGTCGCTGCCGGCCGCCTGCGCCGACGCTGTTGACGACGCTGGCAGCGCCGCTGTTGCCGCCGGTCGCAGTACCGTCGTCAGTCGGCAGGCTGCACCTGCCGACCGACCCTTCGCGTCTGTTCACAGCCCTTGTTATGTGAAGAAAACAGTGGCCAGGGGCGGGGCTTGCATTTTTGCCGTCGCCAGTCGCACTCCCAAACGCTACAACGGGGGCGGCGGCGGTGGCGGGGGCGGCGGCGGCGGCGCGACGGGGTTGGTAGGGGGGTGGGGAGGCTGCCGTGCTCGAGCTGCCGTGTGCGCTGCGCGTGCCCGGTGCGCGCACCGCACACCATACGGCGGGAAACAGATGGCGAGGGGGGCGCGGCGGCAGCGGCGCAGCGCGCGCGCGGCGCGCGCGACGGAGGGGCGGAGCAGCGACCGCTGAGCGCGGTCGCTGCTCCGTCTGTCCCGGAGCGTCTGCGCGGGGTGCGCGTCAGGAGAGGGGGCAAGCGTGGCGGCGCGGGACGCGCGGCGGCGGCGGCGAGCAGCCGAGCGCTCCGTGCGCGGTGAGGCAGCCGGGCGAAGAGAGGTAGGAGGTGCTTGCGACGGCCGGCGAGCGCTCCCGCGCCTGCGGAGGGGCAAGGCCTGAGGGCGGGCGGGCGGGGCAGACCCGGGGACGGCGGCGTCGGAGCAGACGGCATCGGCCGCCGAGGAAACGTTGGGAAGAGGCACGAGGAGAGACGACCACGATACAGTTCATGTCAAACAAACTGTAGTTTGCGCTAGTGAACTGGAGCTGGTCTAGCCTCGGCGCAGGAGCAGCGCGGGCGAGAGCTATTGTGGATTTTTTTTCCGGGAAGGCGTCTCTTCGTCCTTGACGCCCGCTTTTCCACAAGGTGCCACCCTTCGCCGCAATCGCACCTCCGGTGCCGCCGCAAGCTACACGCCTGGATCCCCGCGGCGCCTATCGCCCACGGAGCTAGCCGCGCCCGCACTGCTCACGCCGAGCGATGCGCCCTCGCTCGCCGCATCGAGCGGCTGCACCCCCCCCCCCCTCAGCCTGGCACCGCCTGCATACCCGCAGGTACGGCCGCTGCCATCGCGGAGTCGTGAGACGCGTCCGCTGCTGCCCATTCGCCACCCTTGTCCCGCGCGAGCCCGCGCCGGACCGCCCTTCCTGTCTTCCGGCCACAGCCCGCTCGCTCGCCAGTCGCCGCCCGGCTCCAGTCCGAGCGCCGTGGACGCGACAGACAGCGCGTGCCGGCGGCCTCGTCTCGACGCTCACGCCGCGGCGTGCTGTCCCGTAGGCGCAGCTCTACTCTCTCCGGCTGAACCTTCCCGGTCAACAAGCTTGCGTTAGTCCTGCATCGCGGCACGTCCCGGTTTGATTTCTTTTTCTGTCTTTTAGGCGAGGTTGTCCGAGATAGCCCGACATTTTTTACATGCCTTCATAACCCGCATAACCTCTCATAAACAGAGGACATCTTCTTTGACTCTCGTTTCTCTCCTTTTCATCGCGTAGGCGGGTCCTTTCCGCTGCGCTGCAGCTGCGCAGAGGTTAGATCGACCCCCCAGCCCAGACTGACACAGGATTGCCTCGGCAGTGGCGATTAGTCACTGATTCTCACTCAGAGACGTGAAAAAGCAGCAAGTCCTCGCCGCCCAAAGTAGTACGTAGTCATTCATTCTCACTCATTAATATGGTACGCCCCGTGGGCTCTGGCTGGCCTCTTCAACCTAATCATTGCCTGAGAGCCTCCCCGAGATTATCACAGTACTCAGTCCGCCGTCAGTAGTCCGCAGTAATCGACAGTACAAGCGTGTACTCCGCAGTAGTCGACAGTGAATATGAGATGAAAGATTGTAAGGCGCCCGGTAGCTGCACGGCCTCAATAACTAATTGATCATTAAGAGGCGCCCAGTACAGCGCTGCAGCTGCTGCACCAACCAGTGCGACTACTGCTGCAGACTGCGCATTATTCACCCAGTAGTCCGCAGCAGTCCGCAGCAGTCCGCAGCAGTCCGCAGCAGTCTGCAGTCCGTATTATTGTATGCGCAGCACCAGCACTCGCCGCCCTCCTCTGCCATCCATCGCCGCCGCTGCTACTGCCTCCGCCGCTGCTGCCGCCGCCGCACCCCCCCCCCCCCCCAACCCACCCATCTCCCCCGCCTCCTCCGCCACACCTCCCTCTTCCCCAGCACCTCCACACCCGCCGCCATCGCGCCTTCCTTATCCACCTGATTCATCCCATTCATCCTCTGCCATCCACCACCGCTGCTATTGCCACCGCTGCTATTGCCACCGCTGTTACTGCCGCCACTCCCTTCCACACCCCGCACGCACACACTCCCCCGGAGCATATCCCACGCCTCCTCCGCCGCACCTCCCTCTTCCCCAGCACCATCACCCGCCGCCTTCGCGCCTTCCTTAATAGGTGGGTGCTGCTGCCAAGGGACCCTTTCGCATGGAGGAGGTGCAGCCGCTGCGCAAGGTGGACGCAAGCGGCGAGGATGTCAGCGTCCCGCCAGCTCCGATGGCGCAGGAGCAGAGCTGGCGCTGTGGCAGCGTTGTCGACATCACCATCACCGTGGGTGTATGCGTGCTGTACACCCTGGTCGGGCCGCTGCTGATCCTGAACAACAAGTATCTCCTCACCTCCGGATTCCCATATCCCATCGTGCTCACCAGCCTCACGCAGGCCGCCACCGTCGTCTTTGCGGTCGCCGCCGCGCTGCTCTCCCGCATGCGCTACATCGAGTGGGAGATGCCAAGGAGAGAGTTCGACGGCACGCTCGTACGCGCGTCAGTCATCGTCGGCTTCGCCACCGCCACCTGCCTCTGCGCCGGCAACAGCGCGTACCTCTACCTTTCCGTCTCCTTTATCGAGATCCTCAAGGGATACGCACCGCTCGTGACGATGATGATGCAGGGCTGCTTCGGGATCGGGTACCCGGAGCGGAAGCCCGTCCTTGCGGTCCTCGCCAGCTGCGTTGGCACGACCATCGCCTCTGCGGGCGAGGTGCACGCGTCTCCCCTCGGCCTACTCGTCTTCTTCTCGTCCATGTACTTTGAGGCGACGCGCCTGATCCTGACGCAAAAGCTGCTCGGCCAATACAAGATGCACGTGGTGGAGGCGCTGCTTTACGTCTCGCCCGCCACGTTCGTCTTCACCGCGGCCGCCGCCGCCACCATCGAGCTGCCCCGCTTCAAGCCCGAGGACATCCGCAACCCGCCCACCGAGCCCTTCTGGGTCGGCATCGGCCTGAGCTGCCTGCTGGGGTGCCTGATCAACCTCTCCTCGTTCCTGGTCATCCAGCGCACGAACGTGGTGATGCTGAAGCTGCTCTCCATCTCGCGCAACGCGGGCGTCATCGTGAGCGGCGTCGTGCTCTTCGGCGAGGCCATCAGCCCGATGCAGGCGCGAATCTCCAATAGTCCCCTAGAGTTACTTGGGGCGCCAGAGGGTCCCGTGAGATACGCCCTGTCTCTCTTCCCCCAGCGAGGCTGTGACGCCTACGCTCTACACCTCCGCCCTCGCCGCCTCCGCCCCCACTGCCACCACCCTCCACGCTACCGCCCTCGCTGCATCCGCAGTCGCTGCATCCGCCCTGTGCATCCCCCGCTAAATTCCCGCGATCTCCCGCGATCTCCCGCGATCTCGCCCCGCAGGCGTGCGGCTGCGTCATCACGCTCATCTTTTTCGTGGTGTACAACTATCTGCAGGTCACGGCGGCGCAGGCGGCGGCGGGGGCAAAGTTGTGGGTGGAGAGCAGCAGTCTGGACGGGCTCCCGCCTACCGACGACGACCCGCCGTCGTCGACGACGCCCTCGGCGCGCACTGCCTTGCCCGCTCAGCGCACCCTGCCTGCTCGTGACAAACCCCCTCGTCCGCACTGTCAGGGCAGCGCCGGGGAGAAGACCGAGCCGACCTCGACGCGCTCCGGCTTCGGCTCGCGCTCCGGCTTCGCCTCTGGCATGTTCGGCTCGCCAAAGGGCAAGTTCTGCTCGTCAAAGCTGCTGTGCGTCATCTTCACCGTGGTAATCGGTCTGGGCTGCTCGGCCTTTGCGCTCTCCTCGCACGGCTCGGGCGGCGTCTCTGAGCACCTCGAGTCGAAGGTGTTCCTGCCCAACGCGACCCCGGTGAGCGCCACGCCCTCCTCCGTCCGCCACGAGACTTCGTCGTCGCTGCTGGTGGTGGTCACTGGCGTCTGGAAAAGCGAGAGCTCTGATCAAAAGCACGTGCCCACTCTCCTGTATCTCGACACCATCTTGAACAACTATGTGGCAGCCTGCGAAGTCGGCTTCCGCGTACATGTGGTCCTAACCACGTACGCACCGCACTTGCCGCACACGACGCGGAAAAGCTGGGAAGACCTCGTCGACTTCGAACGATACTATTGCCAGCGGATTGAGGCCTCGATTCCGATCAGCGTGGAGCACTTCGAGAATAGAGGCCTTCCCGCCGGCGCTTTTGGGACAGCAGGCGACCTTGCTATTCGCCACCGTGAGATTTTCATGCGGCAGCGAATGAATTTCGACCTCTTTCTGGTGCAAGAGGACGACATAGACATACGGCCGCGTACCCTGCTCTATGCAGAGCGGTGGATACAGAGATTCCATGGGACGCCGTTCTGGCCAGTCTTCCTTGACACAGAGGTAGCAAATAAGCAGCGCTTCGCTGATTGGCGCCTCAACGTTCTCGACCTGTTTTATTCCCACAATGATCTTTTCGGAAAGGTCGTCATGAGCCCAGGGTCCTCCGGCCGAAGCTACATGATCACGTCGCACATGCTGGGCAGAGTCGACGCCACCAAATGGATCGACCCTAGCAGGGTCCGCGGAGAGTTCAACCCCCACGTGGCAAGTAGCAATGTCTTGGTGGAGATGGGAAAGACGATGGTGGTGCCACTGGAGCATGGTCACTGGCTTGACAGCTTCGTTGCTCACCTTCCAGACAAGTACATCAAAAAGACTACGCAGAGAAACGCAACTCCAGAAACTTTTGTTCCCGACATGTTCAGTACGTTGCGTGTGGTGGAGTTCCAAGCTGCCTTGCAGACTTGCGTTAGCGCGATGACGAATTCCACCAACATCACGTACAATCCGCAGCTGATCTATGAAGAGCCGTCATGCTTTGAGCGCCTGCGGAAACTGCCCCCAGCATCGGGTTCAGGCGACCGACGCAAATCGCCAAGCATCAGAATGATTCTGAAACCCGATCGCGGCATCGACCTCGCGCCCCGCAAAATCAGCATTCGCTTCACGTACGTTTGAGCGCGGAGGCTCGAGCCGGAGGGTGGCTGGCTCGAAAGGCTTTACCAAAAGGATCAAAACACTGGTCCGGGACGCAGTCGAAGGGACGTAGGAGTACTGACATTGGGGGTTCACGGCGCAGAAGGCGCTGTGCTAGTACACTGTGTGTAGTGTGTGGAGGGCACAGGCGTCCGAATTCAGACGCCCCGCCCCCCCCCGGACCGATGCTGAAGGCGTCGGGGCTATATTGGTATAGGTCGGTCGGGGTCCCGGGGCGCGGGGGTCGATTTTTCAAAGTGAATATGATGCACGACACCGTCGCTGCCAGCCCCGGGGCGAGTACCTCCACCACAGTCCGCGGCTCGGCCCCCTCCTCGCAAAGGCGCGTGACGTTGCAGCGCTTTCCTGTCGCTAGTCGCTTGGGCGTGGACAGGGGAGAGGGGTCCGATCTGCACTGAGGTTGCCTGCTATGCAAAGGCGCGCGAGGGCGGCAAGCAGCTCTTCCTCCTCACCAATTCGGGCTTCGACATCTAGAAGCGGAATCCGTAATAATGTACTCCCACCAACCCTCGAGAGGACACGCATTCCGCTATCTTCGAACCGTCCTTCGGCTGCATTCTGCATTCGTACCCCTCGAATTCACACGGTGCTCCGATTACTCTGCACAAGACCGTCTTCCCGATGGCGCGAGCTCTTTGATGTCGTGGTTGTCTCGGCGCAGAAGCCGGCATTCTACACGCGGGCCTCGCCATTCCGAGCCACCTCGAGGACGCCGCACGGTAACTCCCTCCCTCGCGTGGCGAGGTGACCCGAGGTGACATGAGGCGGAGCGAGACCAGCCCGAGATTGGCCTGAGATTAGGCGACTCCTTCCTCACGTGGCGCGCCGCCAACGCGCACGACCTCGAGCGCGGCCGCGTGCTGCTCGGCGGCTCCCTCCAGGGTGGGTGGACTCATGTAAGCACACCTCAGGGCCGGCATTGCGCGCACACTGTGCCGAACAGTCGGCACGAAAGTCGATGTTGGCACGTTCTAACACTTCTATACAGGGGGTGTTAGCCGTTAACGCGCCAACACCGTTCTAACGTTAGCCCATCAACCCTGGCCCCCTTGCAGAGCTCGGCCGGCTCACACACTGGCTGGGGCGGCATCGGCAACAGGGTGCTCTACGCTACGTATAGCCTGGCGTCTGTGAGGGGGAGGGGAAGGGGGTGCTCACATTTCGGAGAGCCGCTGACGTACTACTACCACACCGCTCAGACCAAGGGACGTGTAGGAGTACTGACATTGGGGGTTCACGGCGCAGAGGCTAGTGCCATTTCACTGTGGCACAGCCCGCGTTACACAATCTTGATTTTGGTCATTTGCGCCATTTGGTACCTCTCGGTGCCTTCCAGAGGCAGCTGTGACCCCGCCGAGTGGA